>NW_026590486.1:4108023-4118719 GCF_907164565.1 Psammomys obesus
AAAGAAAGAAAGAAAGAAAGAAAGAAAGAAAGAAAGAAAGAAAGAAAGAAAGAAAGAAAGAAAGATGACAGACATGCTAGGCATCATTAGCAGTCATTACACTGTGCCTCACTAATCTGAATGTGGTTTCTTTTTATAATAATTTTATATTTATTAAAATTTATTCACTTTGTATCCCAGCTGTAGCCCGTTCCCTCCTTTCCTCCTAAACCTGCCCTTCCTCCCTCCCTCATCTCTTCCCATGCCCCTCTCCAAGTCCACTGAGAGGGAGGTCCTTCTCTCCTTCCATCTGACCCTAGCCTACCAGATCTCATCAGGACTGGCTGCATTGTCTTCCTCTATGGACTGGTAAGGCTGCTCCCACACCAGAGGGAAATTATTAAACAGCCAGCCACTGGGTTCATGTCAGAGACAGTCCCTGTTCTGCTTACTAGGGAACCCACTTGGATACTGAGCTGCCATGGGCTACATCTATGCAGGGGATCTATGTTAGCTCCATGCGTGGTCCTTGTTTGGAGTATCAGTCTCAGAAAAGACTCCTGTGCCCAGATGTCTTGGTCCTGTTGCTCTCCTTGTAGAGCTCCTGTCCCCTCCAAGTCTTTCAATCTCCCCCTTTTTTTCATAAGAATCCCTGCACTCTGCCCAGAGTTTGGAGATGGGTCTCAGCATCTACTTTGGTACTCTTATTGAGTAGTCTTTTAGAGGCCCTCTGTAGTAGACTCCAGTCCTGTTCCCTACTTTCTTACTCTTCTGATGTCCAACCCATTTGCCTTTCTGAATGAGGACTGATAATTTTGCCCAGGGTCCTCCTTCTTGCTAAACTTCTTTAGGTGTACAGATTTTGGTATGTTTATCCTATATTATATGTCTAATATCACGTATAAGTGAGTATATACTATGTGTGTCTTTCTGCTTCTGGGATACCTCACTTAGGATGATCTTTTCTAGTTCCCACCATTTGCCTGTAAATTTTATGATTTCCATGTTTTTAATTGCTGAGTAGTATTCTGATGTGTAAATACACCACAATTTCTGTGTCCATTCCTGAGTTGAGGGGCATCTGGATAGGTTGCAGATTCTGGCTATAACAAATCAAGCTGCTACGAACATGGTTGAGCAAATGACCTTGTTGTGTATGTGAGCATATTTTGGATATATCCCTATGAGTAGTATAGCTGGATCTTGAGGAAGCACTATGCCTAATTGACTGAGAAAATCCAGATTGGTTTACAAAGTGGTTGTGCAAGTTTACACTCACATCAGAAATGGAGGAGGATTCCCTTTTCTCCACATCCTCTCCATCATGTATTGTCACTTGAGATTTTGATCTTGGCCATTCTGAAAGGTGTAAGGTGAAATCGCAGAGTCATTTTGATTTGCATTTCCCTGATGACTAAGGATGCTGAATATTTCTTTAAGTGTGCCATTTAATATTCCTCTACAGAGAATTCTCTGTTTAGCTTGGTACCCCATTTTTTTCTTTTTTTTTACTTATTAATTACACTTTAATCACTTTGTATCCCCCCTGTGTTATCCTCCCTCTCCCTTCCCAATCCCTTCCTTCCTCCACCTTCTGCATGCATGCCCCTCCCCCAAGTCCACTGATAGGAGAGGTCTTCTTTTACTTCCTTCTGATCCTAGTCAGTTAGGTCTCATCTAAAGTGGCTGCATTGTCTTCTTCTGTGGTCTGGTAATGTTGCTTCCCACCAGGGGAGGTAATTAAAGAGCAGGTCAATCAATTCATGTTCCTATCACAATGGAACCCACTTGGATACTGAACTGCCATGGGCTACATCTGTGCAGGGGTCTTAGGTTATCTCCATGCATAGTCCTTGGTTGGAGTGCCAGTCTCAAGAAAGACCCCTGTGCTCAGATTTTTTGGTTCTGTAGATCTCCTTGTGGAGTTCCTGTCCTCTCCAGATCTTACTGTTTCCCACTTCTTTCCTAAGATTCCCTGAATTCTGCCCAAAGGTTGCCCATAAGTCTCAGCATCTACATTGATAGTCTGCAGGGTAGAGCTTTTCAGAGGTCCTCTGTGTCAGGCTCCTGACTTGTTTCCTCTTTTCTCTTTCTTCTGATGTCCAGCCTCTTTGCCTTTCTGGATAGGAAATGAGCATTTGAACAAGAGTCCTCCCTCTTGATTAGTTTCTTTAGGTGTACAGATTTTAGTATGTTTATCCTATATTATAGGTCTATATGAGTGAGTATATACCGTGTGCATCTTTCTGCTTTTGGGATAGCTCACTCAGATCCCACCATTTACCTGCAAATTTCATGATTTCCTTGCTTTTTATTGCTGAGTAATATTCCACTGTGTAGATACACCACAATTTGTGCATCCATTCCTCCACTGAGGGGCATATGGGCTGTTTCCAGCTTCTGGCTACTACAAATAAGGCAGCTACAAACATGGTTGAGCAAATGTCTTTATTGTGTACTTGAGCCTCTTTTAGATATATGCCTAAGAGTGGTACAGCTGGGTTTTGAGGAAGTGTTATTCCTAGTTGTCTGAGAAAGCACCAGATTGCTTTTCAGAGTGGTTGTACAAGTTTACATTCCCACCAGCAGTGGAGGAGGGTTACCCTTTCTCCACAACCTCTCCAACATGTGTTGTAACTTGAGTTTTTCATCTTGGCCATTCTGATGGGTGTAAGGTGAAATCTTCGGGTTGTTTTGATTTGCATTTCCCTGATGGCTAATGAGGTTGAACATTTCTTTAAATGTTTTTCTGCCATTCAATATTCCTCTGCAGAGAATTCTCTGTTTAGCTCTCTACCCCATTTTTTAATTGGATTACTTGATTTTTTGCTGTTTAACTTCTTTAGTTCTTTATATATGCTGGATATCAGCCCTCTGTCAGATATATGGTTGGTGAAGATCCTTTCACAATCTGTAGGCTGTCATTTTGTTCTGAGGACAGTGTCCTTTGCTTTACAGAAGCTTTTCAGTTTCATGAGGTCCCATTTATTGATTGTTGCTCTTAGAACCTGTGCGATTAGTGTTCTGTTCAGGAAGTTGTTTCCTGTGCCAATGAGTTCAAGGGTATTCCCTACTTTTTCTTCTAAGTGGTTTAGTATGTCTGGTTTTATGTTGAGATCTTTGATCCACTTGGACTTTAGTTTTGTGCAGGATAATAAGTATGGATCTATTTTCATTTTTCTACATGTACACATCCAGTTAGACCAGCACCATTTGTTGAAGATGCTGTCTTTTTTCCATTGAATGGATTTGGCATCCTTGTCAAAGATCAGGTGTCCATAAGTGTGTGGATTTATGTCAGGGTCTTCTATTCGATTCCATTGATCCACCAGTCTGTTTCTATGCCAGTACCATGCAGTTTTTAGTATTGTTGCTCTATAGTACAGCTTGAGATCAGGGATGGAGATACCTCCCAAAGATCTTTTACTGTAGAGATTTTTTTTTTTTTTTTTTTGCAATTCTGGGTTTCTTGTTGTTCCATATGAAGGTGAGAATTTTTCTTTCAAGGTCTGTAAAGAATTGTGTTGGTAATTTGATGGGAATTGCATTGAATCTGTAGATTGCTTTTGGTAAGATGGTATTTTTACTATATTAATCCTGCCAAGCCATGAGCATGGGAGATCTTTCCATCTTCTGGTATCTTCTTCTAATTCTTTCTTCAGAGACTGGAAATTTTTTTTCATAGAAGTCTTTGACTTGCTTGGTTAGGTTCGCACCCAGTTACTTTATGTCCTTTGTGGCTATTGTGAAGGATGTTGTTTCCCTAATTTCTTTCTCAGCCCTTTTGTGCTTTGTATACAGGAAGGCTACTGTTTTTTTTTTTTTTGTTTGTTTGTTTTTTTTAGTTAATTTTGTATCCAGCTACTTTGCTGAAGGTGTTAATCAGCTGTAGGAGCTCCCTGGTAGAGTTTTTGGGGTCACTCAGGTATACTATCATATCATCTGCAAAGACTGATACTTTGACTTCTTCCTTTTCAATTTGTATCCCCTTGATCTCCTTCAATTGTCTTATTGCTCTAGCTAGGGACAGCCTTGCCTTGTCCTTGATTTCAGTGGGAATGATTTAAGTTTCTCTCCATTGAGTTTGATGTTGGCTATAGGCTTGCTGTATATCGCCTTTACTACCTTCAGGTATGTGCCTTGTATTCCTGATCTCTCCAATACTTTAAACATGAATGGATGTTAGATTTTGTCAAATGCCTTTTCAGCATCTAGGGAGATGATCATGTGGTTTTTCTCCTTCAGTTTGTTTATGTGGTAGATCACATTGATGGATTTCCGTACATTGAACCACCCCTGCATACCTGGGATGAAGCCTACTTGGTCATAGTAGATGATGTCCTTGATGTGTTTGTTTGTCCCAATCGTTTCCTGCACTGTGGGTTTATCTCTCGACTAGAAATCTTAGTCTCTGATGTTATGGTGCCCACAGTTCAGTCTGGGACAGTGACCAGAGCATGCTGGCGTGTGGCTCTGGGCTGGCAACCAAGAGCCTGGCGGAACCGGGATCTCTTCAGCCTGCTGAAAGTCCCACCAAAGCTACAGAATTGGGAGGCAGGTACAGACAGATGGCCGTTGGGAGGCCCTGTGGAGCCTGTACAGCTGCCCATGGACCCAGGTCCTGGGAGGCCAGCACAGTTGGCTTTTGGCTGCTGAGTAACTAGGAGACCTGCTTCTGCAGTCTCAGTTACTGAGCAAGAAGTTCTGTGCTAGGAGCAGTGGTCATTGTTAGCAGCCTTCTCTGAGGGGGAAGGTCCATCAAGGGGAAGTGTAAAGGGATTGAATATTCACTATTCTCAGTCCCTGAAGAAGTCTGCAGGACTGAGATACAGACCATCTGTATCCAAATGGTCTCAGCTCATGGGTTGTCCCCTCTAGCCCAGGGAGCCTCAGTGTCGATGTTCTGGCTTCAGCTGGCCCTACACTCGCCAATTTTGGAGTTTTGGATCCTCTGCCCCTCAGATACAGTGCACGCTGGTGATCGCCACCTTGGATCCTCCCTTTGTTGGGTCTTTGTGTGGTGTAGGTATCAGGCCCCATAAAATGAGTTTGGTAAGGTTCCTTCTGTTTATATTTTGTGTAATTGTTTGAGGAGTATTGGAATAAGTCCTTCTTTGAAAGTCTGGAAGAATTCTGTTCTAAAACCATCTGGCCCAGGGCTCTTTTCACTTGGGAAGCTTTTCATAAGGACTTCTATTTCCTTAGGGGTTATAGGCTAAATTAAATTGTTAACCTGATCTTGATATAACTTTTGTAAGTGGGTTCAATCGAGAAAATCATCCATTTTATTTAGATTTTTCCAGTTTTGTGGCATACAGGTTTTTGGAGTACAACCTAATTATGCTTTTTTTTTTTTTTAATTTTATTCAGTCAGTCACTTTATTGAATACCTGTACTGTAGGTCTTTTCTAAAAAATAGTTTAAGTGTTGAGTAAGGGAGAGGTGAAGAGTAGAAAGTTTATGAAAAATAATCTATACCTTTATGACACTTACCATCTAGTGTAAAAAATAAAATACCTTCATTAATTCTAATTTAAAAAGAAACAGTAATTATAATTAATTTTTCAGAACAACTGAGATTCAAAGTGTACCTTGTGAATCTCAAAAACCATATATATGCACCAAGTAAAATGAAGGCTTTAAAACTATAAAGATCTGGATTTGAATCTCAGCTTCAGCCTGACCTTTGTTGAGGTAGCCATGGCAAAATTATTAAATCATTTTATAATCATTTTATTCTTAAAATAGCCATCAAATCATGTGTGATTTTTTAAATGTGATTCTTTTTTAAATTTTTATTTTATTTTTATATTAATCATAGGTTGTTTACTTTGTATCCCAGCCATAGCCCTCTCCCTCATTCCCTTCCAATCCTATCCTCTCTCCCTTATCTCCTGCCCCTTTCCAAGTCTACTGCTAGGGGAGGTCCTCCTCCCCTTCCATCTGACCCTACTTTATCAGGCATATCCAGGACTAGATGCCATGTCTTCCTCTGTGGCCTAACAAGACTGTACCTCCACCCCTGGGGGTAAAGAAGCCAGTCATTCAATTCATGTCAGAAATAGTTCCTGTTCCCCTTTACTAGGAAGGCCAATTGGTTACTGAGCTACCATGGCTACATCCGAGCAGGGGTTCTAGGTTATATCCTTGGTTGTAGAAACAGTCTCATAGAGGGCCCCTATACCCTGATATATTTTGTCTTTGTGGAGCTCCTGTCCTCTCAAGGTCATAAAACTCCCCCTTCTTTCATATGATTCCCTGTACTCTGCCTAAGGTTTGGTTATGAGTCTCCGCATTTGCTTTGACACACTGCTAGGTAGAGTCTTTCAGAGGCCCTCTGTGGTAGGCTTCTCTCCTGTTACTTGTTTTCTCCTACTCCCCTATCCATGCCATTTGTCTTTCTAAGTGAGGATTGATCATCTTACTCTGGGTCTTCTTTCTTGTTTTTCTTCTTTAGGTGGACATACTTTGGTATGTTTATTCTATCTTATAGGTCTATATAAGTGACTATATACCATGTGTGTCTTTCTGCTTCTGGGATACCTAACTCAGAATGATCTTTTCTAGTTCCCACCATTTGCCTAAAAATTTCATGATTTTCTTGTTTTTAATTGCTGAGTAGTATTCCATTGTGTAAAAGTACCACAATTTCTGTATCCATTCTTCTGTTGATAGACATCTGGGTTGTTTCCAGGTTCTGGCTATTACGAATAAAGCTGCTACAAACATGATTGAGCAAATGTCCTTGTGTACTTGAGATTCTTTTGGATATATGCCTAGGAGTGGTATAGCTGTATCTTGAGGAAGAGCTATTCCTAATTGTCTGAGAAATCGCCAGATTGATTTCCAATGTGGTTGTACAAGTTTATATTTCTACCAGTCATGGAGGAGGATCCCCAATTCTTCACAACCTCTCCACCATGTGTCATCACTTGAGTTTTTAACCTTTGCCATTCTGATGAGTGTAAGGTGAAATCTTAGGGTTGTTTTAATTTGCATCTCTCTGATGACTAAGAACATTGAGCATCTCTTTAGATGTTTCTCTGCTATTCTACATTCCTCTACAGAGAATTCTCTGTTTAGCTCCATACCCCATTTTTTAATTGGATTGCTTGATTTATTGCCTTTTAACTTCTTTAGTTCTTTATATAATCTGGATATCAGCCCTCTGTCAGATGTAGGGTTGGTGAAGATCCTTTCCCAGAATGTAGGCTATTATTTTGTTCTGAGGGCAGTGTCCTTTGCTTTACAGAGCTTTTCAGTTTCATGAGGTCCCATTTATTGATTGTTGCTCTTAGAGCCTGTTCTGTTGGTGTTCTGTTCAGGAAATTGATCCCTGTGCCAATGAGTTCCAGGCTCTTCCCCACTTTTTGTTCTTACCGATTTAGTGTATCTGGCTTTATGTTAAGGTCTTTGATCCACTTGGACTTTAGTTTTGTGCAGGGTGATAAATATGGATCTATTTGCATTTTTCTGAATGTAGACATCCAGTTGGACCAGCATCATTTGTTGAAGATGCTTTCTTTTTTTTCCACTGAATGGTTTTGGCTTCTTTGTCAAAAATCAAGTATTCATACGTGTTTGGGTTTATTTCTGGGTCTTCTATTTGGTTCCATTGATCCACCTTTCTGCTTCTATGCCAATACCATGCCATTTTTATTACTATTACTCTGTAATACAGTTTGAGATCAGGAATGGAGATTTCTCCAGATCATCTGTTATTGTACAAGATCGTTTTGGAAATTCTGGTTTTTTGTTATTCCATATGAAGTTGAGAATTTTTCTTTTAAGGTCTGTAAAGAATTGTATTGATATTTTGATTGGGATTGCATTGAATCTGTAGATTGCTTTTGGCAGGATGGCCATTTTCACTATGTTAATCCTGGCGATCCATGAGCACAGGAAATCTTTCCATCTTCTGATATCTTCTTCAATTTCTTTCTTCAGAGACTTGAAGTTTTTTTTTTTTCAAACATGTCTTTCAATTGCTTGGTTAGAGTCACCCCAAGGTACTTTATGTTCTTAGTGGCTATTGTGAAGGGTGTTGTTTCCCTGATTTCTTTCTCAGCCCTTTTGTCTTGGGTATATAGGAGGACTTATGATTTTTTTATTATTATTATTTTGTATCCAGCCACTTTGCTGGATACAAGGTTTTTATCAGCTGAAGGAATTCTCTGGTTGAATTTTTGGGGTCACTCATGTATATCATCATATCATCTACGAATAGTAAAACTTTGACCTCTTCCTTTCTGATTTCCTATCCCCTTGATCTCCTTTAGTTGTCTTATTGCTCTAGCTTGGACTTCAAGTACTATGGTGAAGAGATATGGAGAGAGTGGGCAGTCTTGCCCTGTCTCTGATTTCAGTGGGATTGATTTCAGTTTCTCTCCATTGAATTTGATGTTAACTATAGGCTTGCTGTATATTGCCTTTACTGTGTTTAGGTATGTACCTTGTATCCCCGATCTCTCCAAGACTTCACACATGAATGGGTGTTGTATTTTGTCGAATGCTTTTTCTGCATCTAAGGAGATGATCATGTGGTTTTTCTCCTTCAGTTTGTTTATATGGTGGATTACATTGATGGATTTCCATATATTGAACCACCCTTGCATGTCTGGAATGAAGCCTACTTGGTCATGGTGGATGATATTTTTTATGTGTTCTTGGATTTGGTTTGCAGTATTTTATTGAGTATTTTTGCATCAATGTTCATAAGAGAGATAGGTCTGAAGTTCTCTTTTTTTGATTTTCGGTCTTTCTGTGGTTTATGTATCATTGTGACTGTGGCTTCATAGAATGAGTCTGGTAATGTTCCTTTTGTTTCTGTTATTTGCCTAAACTCCGAGCTCCATAGAGCCAGGGCTTCCTTGTCCCAAGAAACCCTCTGTTTTCCACAGTGGATGTGAGGGTGAGAGATCTGATGTCTGGCTGCTAATTTAGAAACACCCTGGATCTGAGGCTCTGCAGGCACTTGGGAGCGGACTCATTATCTATCAGGTCAAATCGAAATGCACAGGGGTTCCTCTTGTTCTCTACTGGCAGGTTTGGGTCTGCTCAGCCAAATGTGTGCTCAGACAGCTCATTGGTGTTGCAGCCCCTGTACCTGGGAATCCAGTTGTGGCTGCAGAACTGGGGTATCTAGGTGCCTGCCAGGAAGTCTTATGTAGCCACTACAGTGGCTCAGTTGCTTGGTGCCCCTGGGGGGTTTTGCAGGTCCACTGGATTATGGTAGCTGCACAGTCACTGAGGGATGAGCGGCTAGTACAGTCAGGTTCTGTGAGGTTGGTAAGGCCGACCACTCACAAGCGTGGGACCAAGGCCTGATTATATTGTGGATCTTGGACTCGGGAAGTGGGTGATGCGGGCCGTTGAGGCTGCTGTGCTAGTATTGTCGCCTCTGCAGCCTAGGTTCTCAGGCATAGGTTCTCAGGCAGCAAGATCTGTGCCACTGGTGCTGTGGCTCATCTCCTCCAAGGGGGAGGGAGGCCTGAAGAAGGAAAGTATCCCTCTCCGTTCACAGTGAAGTCTGCATCTGACCTGAATCAAAAAGTTCTCTGCTCCTGTGGTGTCTCCCCTCCTTCAGGGAGCCACAATATCAGTTTTTCGATTACAGTTGCCCACCTAGTCACCAATTTCAGAGTTTCAAATCCTGTCTTTCAGAAACGGTGCGCACTGATTGCCATCACCTTGGATCCCCCTCTAATGATTCTTTGGATTCCCTCAGTGCCTGTGTTATATCCTCCTTTTCATTTCTGATTTTATTAATTTGGATACTCCCTCTCTGTCTTTTAGGTAGTTCAGCTAAGGGTTTGTCTATCTTGTTGATTTTCTCAAAAAAACAAACAAAAAATAGGTCTTGGTTTTGTTTATTCTCTGTAATGTTCTGTTTGTTTCTATGTCATCGATTTCAACCCAGAGTTTGACTATTTCTTGCCATTGATGATCTCTTGAGTGTGTTTGCTTCTTTTTTCCTAAAGCTTTCAGATGAGTTGTTAAGTTCCTAATACGAACTCTCTCTGCTTTCTTTATGAAGTCACTTAGCACTATTAACTTTCCTCTTAGCATTGCTTTCATTATGTCTCATTTCATATGTCTCATTATGCCTTCATTTTCATTAAATTCTAGAAAGTCTTTAATTTTTTTGTTTATTTTCTCCCTGACCCAGTGGTCCTTATGTAGAGAGTTGTTCAGTTTTCATGAGTTTGTAGGCATTCAATTGTTTCTCTTGTTGAAATATAGCTTTAATTCATGGTGATCTCATAGATCACCTGTTGACGTTTGCTTTGTGTCTGAGTAAGTGATCAATTTTAGAGAAGGATTCATGAGGTCCTGACAAGAAAGTATATTCTTTTGTGTTTGGATGAAATGTTCTATAGATAGCTATTAGGTCTAATTGACTTATAAAGTCAGTTAGTTTTGTTCTTTTTCTGTTTAGTTTCCATCTCTGTGACATATCCATTGGTGATAGAGGCGTGTTAAAGTCTCCTACTATTAATGTGTGGGGTTTCATGTGTGATTTAAGCTTTAGTAATGTTTCTTTTACAAATGTGGGTGTCATCATTAATGATGAGAGATATTAATGACCCAGTGGTTGTTAATTCCTATTATTTTGATGTCGGTGTTAGTAGAGTGTGTGTGCATGCTTCCTTTCTTTGATTTTGTGGCTGTGGGATTATTTGTTTCCTGTGTTTTCCTGGGTGTATTTTGCCTCTTT
>NW_026590486.1:4118729-4143529 GCF_907164565.1 Psammomys obesus
TTCCTGTGTTTTCCTGGGTGTATTTTGCCTCTTTGGGTTGGAGTTTTTACAAATTTGTATGTTTTAGATGTTTACAATTGAAATATCATCTCAGTCAGTTTTTTCTTTGAGGAATATGTATTGCCCTTCTCCATCTCTTCTGATTAATTTTGGTTGAAAGTCTATTTTATTAGATATTGGACTATTTACTCAAGCTTTCTTCTTGTGTCCATTTGCTTGGAACACCTTTTCCAGGCCTTTAATCTGAAGCAATGTCTATCATTATTGTTGAGATCTGTTTCATGTATGCAACAGAATGGTGGGTACAGTTTACGCATCCATTCTCTTAGCTTATGTCTTTTTATTTGGGAGCTGAGGCCATTAATGATGAGGGATATTAATGACCCAGTGGTTGTTAATTCCTATTATTTTGATGGCGGTGTTAGTAGAGTGTGTGTGCATGCTTCCTTTCTTTTGATTTTGTGGCTATGGGATTATTTGTTTCCTGTGTTTTCCTGGGTGTATTTTGCCTCTTTGGGTTGGAGTTTTCTTTCTTATATCTTCTGTAGGGCTGAGTTTGTGGCAAGGTACTGTTTAAACTTGGTTTTGTCATAGAATATCTTGTTTTCTTCATCTATGGTGATTGAAAGTTTTGCTGAGGCTAATAGTCTGGGTTGACATCTGTGCTCTTTTTGTGTCTCTAAAACATCTCTCTAGGCCCTTCTGGATTTCATAGTCTCTGTTGAGAAGTCAGGTGTAATTCTCATAGGTTAGCCTTTATATGTGACTTGGCCTTTTTTCCTATGTAGCTTTTAACATTCTTTCTTTGTTCTGTACATTTGGTGTTTTGACTAATATGTGACAGGAGGATTTTCTTTTCTGATCCAATTTCTATCGTGTTCCATAGGCTTCTTGTATGTTTATAGACATTCCTTTCTTTAGGTTGAAGAAGTGTTTTCAAGGATTTTGTTGAACATATTTTTCTGAGATTTGGAGTTTAGTGTCTTCTTCTTTTATTTCTATTATTTGTAGGTTTGTCTTTTCATATTGTCCCAGAATTCTTGCATGTTTTGCGTCAGGAATTTTTTAGATTTAACATTTTCTTTGACTGATGTACTGAGTTCTTCAATCATATCTTCTACACCTGAGATTGTCTCTTCCATCTATTGTATTCTGATACCGACGCATGTATGTATGATGGTGTATATAGTTCCTGTTTTCTTTCCTACGTTTTCCATCTCCAGTATTGCCTCAGATTGTGTTTTCTTTACTGTTTCCATTTTCATTTTTAGGTCCTAGGCAAATTTGTTCATTTTCTTCTCCCATTTAGTTGTATTTTCCTTTATTTCTTTAAAGGATTTATTCAGTTCCTTGACCTGTTTCTTTATATTTTTCTACAATTCTTTGAGGGATTTCTTTTTTCTTTTAATTCCAATAAAAATACCAACACAATTCTTTACAGACCTTGAAAGAAAAAGTCTCATTTTCATATGGAAAAAAAACAAAACAGATTAGCTAAAACAACCCTGTACAATAAAAGAACTTCTGGGGGTATTTCCATCCCTGATCTCAAGCTGTATTGTAGAGCAACAGTAATAAAATGGTATGGTACTGCCACAGAAACCTACTGTTGAATCAATGGAATCAAATTGAAGACCCAGAAATAAACCCACACACCGAAGGATATCTGATTTTTGACAAAGCAAACAAACAATAAAGCCAAAACTATACAATGGAAAGAAGATAGCATCTTCAACGAATGTGCTGGTCTAACTGGATGTCTGCATGTACAAAAATGCAAATAGATCAATATTTATTACCCTGCAAAAAAGTAAAGTACAAATGGACAAAAGACATCAGTAATTTTTAGATTGGACAATTTCTTTGACTGATATAACAATTTCTTCAATTATGTCTTCTACACCTGATAGTCTCTCTTCCATATCTTATATTCTGATATTGAGGCTTGTGTCTGTAATTCCTGTTCTTTTTTTTGTACATCTTTTTTTTAATTATACTTTATTCATTTTGTATCCCACCATAACCCCCCCCCTTCTCCCCTCCCGGTCTCACGCTTCCTTCTCCTCCTTCACGCATGCCCCTCCCCAAGTCCACTTACAGGGGAGGTCCTCCTCTCCTTACTTCTGATCTTAGTCGATCAGATCAGGAGTGGCAATATTGTCATCTTCTCTGCACCCCCCCCCCTCAGGGGGAGGTGATCAAAGAGCAAGCCAATCAGATTATGTCAGAGGCAGTCGCTTTTTCCCATTACTATGTAACCCACTTGGACACTAAACTGCCATGGGCTACATCTGTGCAGGAGTTCTGGTTATCTCCATACATGGTACTTGGTTGGAGTATGAGTCTCTGAGAAGACCCCTGTGTTCAAATTTTCTGGTTCTATTGCTCTCCTTTAGAGTTCCTGCCTCTCCAGATCTTACTATTTCCCACTTCTTACATAAGATTCCATGCACAATGCGCAATAGTTGGCCATGAATCTCAGCGTCTGCTTTGGTAGTCTGCAGGGCAGAGCCTTTCAGAGGCCCTCTGTGGCAGTTTCCTAGATTGTTTCCTGTATTCTTCTTCTTCTGATATCCTTCTTCTTTGCCTTTCAGGATGGGTATTGAGCATTTTAGTCAAGGTCCTCTCTCAAGATTAGTTTCTTTAGATGTACAGATTTTAGTAGGTTTATTGTATATTATGTGTCTATATGAGTGAGTATATACTGTGAGTGCCTTTCTGCTTCTGGGATACCTCACTCAGTATGATCCTTTCCAGGTCCGACCATTTACCTGCAAATTTCATGATTTTCATATTTTTCATTGCTGAGTAATATCCCATTATGTAGATGTACCACAATTTCTGCATCCATTCTTCAGTGGAGGGGCGTCTGGGCCGTTTCCAGCTTCTGGCTATTACAAATAAAGCTGCTACAAACATAGTTGAGCAAATGCTCTTATTGTGTGCTTGAGCTTCTTTTGGATATATGCCTAGGAGTGGTATGGCTGGGTCTTGAGGAAGCGCTATTCCTAGGTGTCTGAGAAAGCGCCAGATTGCTTTTCAGAGTGGTTGTACAAGTTTACATTCCCACCAGCAGTGGAGGAGGGTTACCCTTTCTCCACAACCTCTCCAACATGTGTTGTAACTTGAGTTTTTCATCTTGGCCATTCTGATGGGTGTAAGGTGAAATCTCAGGGTTGTTTTGATTTGCATTTCTCTAATGGCTAATCAATCACGTTGAGCATTTCTTTAAGTATTTCTCTGCCATTTGATATTCCTCTATCGAGAATTCTCTGTTTAGCTTTGTTCCCCATTTTTTAATTGTACTACTTGGTTTGCTGCTTTTCAGCTTCTTTAGTTCTTTATATATACTGGATATTAGCCCTCTGTCAGATAAAGGGTTGGTGAAGATTCTTTCCCAATCTGTAGGCAGTTGTTTTGTTTTAATGATGATGTTGAATGCTTTACAGGAGCTTTCCAGTTTCATGAAGTCCCATTTATTGATTGTTGCTCTTAGAGCCTGTGCTGTTGGTGTTATGTTCAGGAAGTTTTCTCCTGTGCCAATGAGTTCTAGGGTATTCCCCAATTTTTCTTCTAACCGACTAATTGTGTCTAGTTTTATGTTGAGGTCTTTGATCCACTTGGACTTTAGTTTTGTGCAGGGTGATAAGTATGGATCTATTTGCATTTTTCTACATGTAGACATCCAGGTAGAACAGCACAGTTTGTTGAAGACGCTATCATTTTTCCATTGTATGGTTTTGGCAACTTTGTCAAAGATCAGGTGTCCATAAACTTATGGGTTTATTTCTGGGTCTACTGTTAGATTTGTTTGATCGACCATTCTGCTACTATGCCAGTGCTAGGCAGTTTTTATTACTGTTGCTCTATAGTACAGCTTAAAATCAGGGATGGAGATACCTTGAGAAGATCTTTTATTGTAGAAGGTTGTTTTAGCAATTCTGGGTTTCTTGTTATTCCATATGAAGTTGAGAATTTTTCTTTCCAGGTCTGTAAAGAATTGTGTTAGTAATTTAATGGGAATTGCATTGAATCTGTATATTTCTTTTGGTAAAATGGCCATTTTTACTATGTTAATTCTGCCAAACAATGAGCATGGGAGATCTTTTCATCTTCTGTTATCTTCTAATTATTTCTTCAGAGACTTGAAATTTTTTTCATACAAGTCTTTGACTTGCTTGGTTAGGGTTACACCAAGGTACTTTATGTCATTTGTGGCTATTGTGAAGGGTGTTGTTTCCCTAATTTCTTTCTCAGGCCTTTTGTCTTTTATATACAAGAGGGCTACTGATTTTTTTTAGTTAACTTTGTATTCAGCCACTTTGCTGAAGGTGTTCATACACTGAAGAAGTTCTCTGGTTTTGGGGTCACTCAGGTATACTATCATATGATCTGCAAATAGTGATAATTTGACTTCTTCCTTTCCAATTTGTATCCAGTTGATGTCCTTCAACTGTCTTATTGCTCTCACAAGGACGTCCAGAACTATGTTGAAGAGATATGGAGAGAGTGGGCAGCCTTGTCTTGTCCCTGATTTCAGTGGGATTGATTTAAGTTTCTCTTTGTTCAGTTTGATGTTGGCTATAGGCTTGCTGTATATTGCCTTTACTATATTTGGATATGTGCCTTGTATCCCTGATCACTCCAATACTTTAAACCTGAACGGATGTTGGATTTTGTCAAATGCCTTTTCAGCATCTAAGCAGATTATCATCTGTTTCTTTTTTTCTTTCATTGTGTTAATATGGTGGATCACAATGATGGATTTCTGTATATCGAACCACCCCTGCATACCTGGGATGAAGCCTACTTGGTCATACTGGATGATATCTTTGATGTGTTCTTTTATTTGGTTTGCAAGTATTTTGTTGAGTATTTTTGAATCAATGTTCATAAGGGAGACTTGCCTGAAATTCTCTTTCTTTGTTGGAAATTCTCTGTCTTTGTGAGGTGTAGGTACCAAGGTGACTGTGGCTTCATAGAATGAGTTTGGTAGTGTTCCTTCTGTGTCTATATTGTGGAATAGTTTGAAGAGAATTGGAGTTAGCTCTTATTTGAAGGTCTGGTAGAATTCTGCACTGAAACCCTCTGGTCCTGGGCTTTTTTTTTTTTTTTTTTGGATGGGAGACTGTCAATGACTGCTTCTATTTCCTTGGGGGATATAGGACTATTTAATTGATTTACCTGGTCGTTTCAGCTTTGGTAAGTTGAATCGATCAAGAAAATTGTCCATTGCATTTGGATTTTCAAATTTTGTGGCATATAGACTTTGGAAGTAAGTTCTAATGATTGTTTGGATTTCTTCACTGTCTGTCGTTATGTCCCTCTTTTCATTTCTGATTTTGTTGATTTGGATGGTGACTTTCTGCCTTTTAGTTAGCTTGGCTAAGGGTTTGTCGATCTTGTTGATTTTCTCAAAGAACCAGCTCTTGGTTTCATTGATTCTTTGAATTGTTTTATTTGTTTCTAATTGATTGATTTCAGCCCTGAGTTTGATTATTTCCAGCCGTCTACTCCTTTTTGGTGTGTCTGCTTCTTCTTTTTCTAGGGTTTTTAAGTGAGCCATTAAGTTGCTTGAATGCGCTGTCTCGAATTTCTTCTTGAAGGCACTTAGTGCTATGAACTTTCCTCTTAGCACTGCTTTCATTGTGTCCCACAAGTTTGGGTATGTTGTGCCTTCGTTTACATTGAGTTCTAGGAAGATTTTAATTTCTTTCTTTATTTTTTCCCTGACCCAGCTGTCTTTTAGTAGCAAGTTGTTCAGTTTCCATGTATGTATAGGCTTTTTGCTATTTCTGTTGTTATTGAGGTCCAGCTTTATTCCATGGTGATGAGACAGGATACAAGGGATTATTTCAATCTTCTTGTATCTGTTGAAGCTTGCTTTGTGACCAACTATATGGTCTATTTTGGAGAAGGCTCCATGAGGTGCTGAGAAGAAGGTAAATTCTTTTGTGTTTGGGTGTAAAGTTCTGTAAATGTCTGTTAGGTCCATTTGATTCATGACCTCTGTTAGAGATATTGTTTCTTTGTTTAATTTCTGTTTTGTTGACCTGTCCTTTGTTGAGAGTGGGATTTTGAAGTGTCCCACTATTAATGTTTGGGGATCTATGTGTGGTTTAAGTTTTATCAATGTTTCTTTCACAAATGTGGGTGCCCTTGTATTTGGGGCATAGATGTTCAGGATTGTGATGTCTTCCTGGTGGAATTTTCCCTTGATAAGTATGAAGTATCCTTCCCCATCTTTTTTTATTAATTTTGGTTGAAAGTCTATTTTATCAGATATTAGAATGGCTGGCTACTCCTGCTTGCTTCTTGGGTTCACTTGCTTGGAAAGCGGTCTTCCAACCCTTTACCCTCAGGTAATGTCTATCTTTGTGACTTAGGTGTGTTTCTTGTATGCAACAGATTGCTGGGTCTTGTTTATGCATCCATTCTGTTAGTCTGTGTCTTTTTATTGGAGAATTGAGTCCATTGATGTTGAGAGAGATTAATGGCCAGTGGCTGTTAGATCCTTTGATTTTGATATTGGCTGGGGACATAAAGTTGTGAGCTTGGTTGCTATTTGTTTTATTGTAGTGAGGTTAATTATTTCCTATGTTTTCTTGAAAGTAGCTCATTTTCTTGGGTCGTGTTTTCCCTTCTAGTGTAATGCTGGATTTGTTTGTAGGTATTGTTGAAATTTGTTTTTGTCATTGAATATGTTGTTTTCTCCGTCTATGAGGACTGAGAGTTTTGCTGAGTGTAGTAGCCTGGGCTGACATCTGTGTTCTCCTAGGGTCTGCATGATATCCGTCCAGGCCCTTCTGGCTTTCATAGTCTCTGTTGAAAAGTCAGGTGTGATTCTAATGGGTTTGCCATTATATGTTACTTGGCTTTTTTCTCTTGCAGCTTTTAGTATTTTTTCTTTGTTCTGTATACTTACGGTTTTGATTATTATGTGGCAGGAAGATTTTCTTTTCTGGTCTAATTTATTGGGTGTTCTATAGGCCTCTTGTATTCTTATTGGCCTCTCCTTTAAGTTGGGGAAATTTTCTTCAATGATTTTGTTGAAAATATTTTCTGGGCCTTGGTGCAGGGACTCTTCTTTTTCCTCTATTCCTATTATTCTTAGGTTTTGTCCTTTTATGTTGTCTTGAATTCCTTGGACAGTCTGTGTCAGGAATTTTTTAGATTTAACATTTTCTTTGACAGATACATCTATTTCTTCAATTGTATCTTCCACACCTGAGATTCTTTCTTTCATCTCTTGTAGTCTATTGGTTATGTTAACCTCTGTAGTTCCTATTTTCTTCCCTAAGTTCTTTCTCACCACAATTTCCTCCACTTGTGTTTTCTTTAATGTTCCAATTCTATCTTTAGATCTTGAGCCATTGTGTTGATTTTCTTCACCTGTCTGACTGTATTTTCCTCTTTTTCCTCCAATTCCTTCAGCTGTTTGTTTGAACAATCCACTGTTTCTTTTATCTCATTCAGTGATTTAAGCATTTCCTCTCTAAATGCCACAAACTGTTTGGCTGCAACTTCCTGTATTTCTTTATGGATGGCCATAATCTGTTTATTCTCATCTTCCTCTGTTTCTTTATGGATGGCCATAATCTGTTTGAGTTTATATTCCTCTAGGTCTTTACCCATTTTATTTGTTTCCTCTGTTATCCTCCTCATGAGCATAGATGTTAGGTCATCTTCTTGAATTTCAATTATGCTGGGCTACTTACCCCTGGATAACTGGGTTCTGGAGATGCCATATTGCTTTGTCTTTTGTTGGTTGAGATTTTATGCTAACTTCTACCCATTGGGCCATTTTAGGTGTTTGGAGTTAGTTTCTGGTTGTTCCTGGAATCCTGTGGTCAAGAGAATCCCCTTGGCAGGAAGAAGGTTTTTCCTGAAGGAAGCCTCCTCAGCTTTTTGGGTATGATCACTGTATGGTGGGTGTTTTTCAGGAGTTGCCACAGCTCACCTCTGGCATAGAGACTGAAGTGGTAACTGTGGTCCTTGTTAGTCAAGAGTGCTCTCCTCTCACCTGGAGAAGTCCTGGAGACAACTGCCTTGCTTCTGGGTTTCTTACTGTAGATTTAGTCAGCTGCTGCTGTAACCTGGGTGACCCATGGTTTGGTCAGTTTTGTTAGGGATAACTGGTTGCTCCTTGGAGCATTATCTAGGGGTTGATCTTGGGGATCCCAGGCTTTTTTAGGTCTGAGGTTGGGGCTCTGCGCGCCAGTACCCAAGTGGTAATCTGTCAGGTGAGTACCTCTCTCCTGGTAACAGCAGGCTATCTGGTGCACAGTAGGTCTGGGTTGGGTCAGTCTGTAGGACATTTTTCAGGGATATACTGGGTGGCCTAAGCAAAGTCCCCTTTGTTTCGTTTTTATGTGAGGATTTCTCCTGACAGTGACTCCAAGTCTCTGGTGCCCTGGGGCGCAGAGTTCTGTCTGTGAGGAATAGTTGGTACAGAGCAGGTCTCTGCGCTGGCAGCATGTGTACCAGCCGGTTGATCTGCGGGACTTTTTCCAGGGATGTACTGGATGACCTAATTCGGGTCCCCGTTTCCTTCCCTCCTGACAGGGAATGTCTTTGTTGCCCTGGGGTGCACAGCTCTGTCTGTGCTAGAGAGCTGGGCATGCAACAATTCTCTGTGCTCTCGGCTTGAACCCAGTTCAGTGATGGCGACTCTTACCCACTGGTCTTTGAAACCTTTTCCATGTAAAGCCTGGGTGACCCGTGGCCAGTGGGTTCCTTCCCTATGGGTTTTTCTCATGACTGGGACTCCCAGTCTCTGGTGTTTTTGTGCCCACCATTCAGCCTGGGAAAGTGATCAGGACATGCAGGCATGTGGCTCTGGTCTGGTGACCTAGTGCCTGTGTGACCAGGGATCTCTTCCTGGTTCTGGCTGAGTGACCTGGGAGTGGACCTGACTGATTCCCACACCATGGGGTTTCCTCTCACCTGGGAAACATGATCACTGTTGTTTTAGGGCCCAGAGTTCACTCTCTTGGTCGCCGTATGGAAAAATGTTGTCCTGTTCCCAGACGCAGTATTCTCCTGGCGCCGCCATCTTGTCCCTCCTATAAAAACCTAAATCCTGTTCTTGTTTCTAGGTTTTCCATCTACAGGACTGCCTCAGATTGCGTTTTCTTTGTTCCCTCTATTTCTCCTTTTAGGGCGTGGACAATTTTATTCTTTTTTTTTTTTTTTTTTTGTCTCCCATTTTGTTGTATTTTCCAGTATGTCTTTAAGGGATTTATTCAATTCCTTGACCTGTTTGGCTATATTTTTCCTGAACTCCTTTGAGGAATTTATTTTCTTCTTTTAAGGTCTCTATCGTTTTCATAACCTCAGATTTAAGTTTGTTTTCTTGTGCTTCCAGTGTGATAGTATCCTCAGAGCTTGCTGTGGTAGGATAGATGAGTTTAGGTAGTATCATATGGTTCTGGGTTTTGTCGTTGCTGTTCTTGTGCTTACCTCTACCTGTTTGGTTTACTCTGTTATTACATTCGGTAATCTTTGATGGTAATAGGTGTCTGGGGTTGTAGGTAGAGCTCATGATTCCAGATAGCCCCAGTCATCTGGTTTTCCTGCTGCTCCCTGAATTATGCTGGTCTCTGGTGCCTCAGATTTAGGTGGTTCCCAGGAAATGGCGCAGACCTGGGAACTGGGGTGCGGGGCATGAAAACAAAGTGGAGTGCAGACCTGATAGACCTCACCACTGTTGCTGGCATCTGGTGCTTCCTAAACTGTCTGTGCTGGTGTTAGAGGCTGCTGCAGATCTGCATAGGTCCCAGGAAATGTCTACTCTGTTTAAATGTGTAAAAAGCACATAAGTAAATAAATCACAAAGGCAGACCCTGGAGGTCTTGACCTAGTGCCCACACACATAGCATTGCTTGTGTTTCTTTTCTTTTTTTTTTTTTTTACCTCTTTTTTAAAAAGTTTTTCCTTTTTTATGATTATCATTTATTACAATTTATTCAATGTGTATTCTGGCTTTTGCCTCCTCCCTTGTCTACTCCCTTGTTCCACCCTCCCTCCCTCTTCTTTTCCTCTGCCCTTCCCCTAGTCAATTGATAGGGAGGACCTCCTCCCCTTCTATTTGACTCTAGCCTATCAAGTCTCATCAGGACTGGTTGCATGGTCTTCCTCTGTGGACTGGCAAGGCTGCACCCCCCAGGGTGAGGTGATCAGAGAGTGTTCCACTGAGTTCATGCCAGAGAGAGTCCCTGCTCCCCTTACTAATGACCCCACTTGAAGACTGAGTCTATAGGCTACATATGGGCCTGGGTTTTAGGTCTCCTCCATGCATTGTAGCTGCTTGGGGTATTATTCTTTTCAGAGTACCCAGGGCTCAGTTTTTATGGGTTTGTTAGTCTCCTTTTGAAGGTCCTGTCTCCTCCTCCAGGTCTTTCTATCTCTCCCTTCTTTCATAAGATTCCCTGCATTCTAACCAAAATTTGGCTATGAGTATCAGTCTCTGCTCCAAGACTTCAATCACTAGAGTCTTTCAGAGGCCATTTGTGGTGGGTTCCTGTCCTGTTCCCTGTCTTCTCCTGCTTATCATGACTGTCATGTTTGTCCTTCTGAATCTTCCCTAAGGTCTTTCTTGTTCAGATTCTTTAGGAGTATAGATTTTAATATGTTTATCATATATTATATGGCTAATGTACACATATGAGTGAATATATACCATGTGTGTCTTTCTGCTTCTGGGTTACCTTAGTCAAGATGATCTTTTCTAGTTCCCACCATTTGATGGTAAATTTCATGATGTCCTTGTTTTTAATAGCTGAGTAGTATTCAATTGTTTAAATGTACCACAATTTCTGTATGCATTCTTCCATTGAGAGACACCTTGATTGTTTCCAGCTTCTGCTATTATGAATAGAGCTCCTATAAACATGGTTGAGCAAATATCCTTGTTGTATAGTTGAGCAGGAGTGGTATATCTGGATTTTGAGGTAGCACTCCCATCAAAAATGGAGGAGGGTTCCCCTTTCTCCACAACCTCTCCAGCATGTATTGTCACTTGAGTTTTTGATCTTAGCCAGTTTGATGGGTGTGAGGTGAAAACTCAGAGTCATTTTGATTTGCATTTCCCAAATGACTAAGAATGTTGAGCATTTCTTAGTGTTTCAGAGTGTTTTCTCTGCCATTCTGTATTCCCCTACAGGGAATTCTCTGTTTAGCACTGTACTCCATTTTTTAATTGTATTACTTGGTTTGTTGGAATTTAACCTGTTCAATTCTTTATATATTCTGGGTATTATCTCTCTGTCAGATAAAGCATTGGTGAAGATTTTTCCCAGTCTGTAGACTGTTGTTTTGTTCTGATGACAATGTCCTTTGCTTTACAGAAGCTTTTCAGTTTCATTAGGTCCTATTTATTAATTGTTGATCTTAGAGTCTATGCAATTGGTGTTCTGTTCAGGAAGTTGTCTCCTGTGCCAATGAAGGCAATGTCTTCCGAATTTTTTCTTCTAACAGACTTAGTGTGTCTGGTTTTATTTTGAGGTCTTTGATTCTATTGGAGTTTAACTTTCTGCAGGGTGATAAATATGGGTTTATTTGCATTTTTTTTACATGTAGACATCCAGTTAGACCAGCACCATTTGCTGAAGATGCTGTTTTTTTTTTTTTTTCCATTGTATGATTTTGGCTTCTTTGCCAAAAATTAAGTTTCCCTAGGTGTGTGGGTTTATTTCTGGGACTTCTCTTTGATTCCATTGATCTACCAGTCTGTTTCTATATCAGTACCATGTCGTTTTTATTACTGTTGCTCTATAATACAGCTTGATATATGGGATAGAGAAACCTCCAGATCTTTTATTGTAAATAAATGTTTTAGCGATTCTGGGTTTTTTGTTTTTCCATATGAAATTGAGAATTTTTCTTTCAATGTCTATAAAAAAACTTATGTTGATATTTTGATAGGAATTGTATTGAATCTGTAGATTGCTTTTGGTAGGATAGCCATTTTCACTATGTTAATCCTACTGATCAATGGGCACAGGATATCTTTCCATTTTCTGATATCTTCGTCAATTTCTTTCTCCAGGGACTTTAAATTTTTTTCTAACTGTTCCTTCATTTGCTTGGTTAGAGTCACAGCAAGGTATTTTATGTTATTAGTAGCTATTACGTAGGGTGTTGTTGCCCTAATTTCTTTCTCAGCCCATTAGTCTTTTGAATAGAGGAGGGCTTCTGATTTTTTTGAGTTAATTTTGTATCTGGTCACTTTGCTGAAGGTATTTATCAGCTGAAGGAGTTCTTTGGTTGAATTTTTGGGTCACTCAGGTATACTATCATATCATCTGTGAATAGTGATATTTTGACTTCTTCTTTTCTGATTTGTACCCCCTTGATCTCCCTTCCTTGTCTTATTTCTCACTCTAGGACTTCAAATACTGTGTTGAAGAGATAAGGAGACAGTGGGTAGCCTTGCCTTGTCCCTGATTTCAGTGGGATTGATTTAAGTTTTTCTCCATTTAGTTTGATGTTGGCTATAGGCTTGCTGTATATTGCTTTTATTATGTTTGGGTATGTGCCTTGAATCCATGATCTCTACAAAACTTTAAGCATGAATGTGTGTTTAATTTTGTCAAATGCTCTTTTGGCATCTAAGGACAAGATTGTGTGTGTTTTTTCTTTCAGTTTGTTTATTTGGTGGATTACATTGATGGATTTCCATATGTTAACCATCCTTGCATGGCTGGGATAAAGCCTACTTGATTGTAGTGGATGTTATCTTTAACATGTTCTTGAACTTGGTTTGTGAGTATTTTATTGAGTATTTTTGCATCAATGTTCATAAGAGAGATTGGTCTGAAGTTCTCTTTCTTTGTAGGGTCTTTGTGCTGTTTAGGTATCAACATTGACTATTTCCTCATAAAATGAATTAGGTAATGTTCCTTCTTTTTCTATTTTGTGGAATAGTTTGAAGAGTATTAGTGTTAGCTCTTTGAAGGTATGGGAGAATTCTGCACTGAAACTGTTTGGCCTTGGGTTTTCTTTGGTTGGGAGACTTTTGATGTCAGCTTCTATTTTCTTAGGGCTTATAGAATTATTTAACTTATTTATGTGGTCTTGATTCAGCTTTGGTAAGTGGAATCTATCAAGAAAATTGTTCATTTTGTTTACATTTCCAAATTTTATTGGATATAAGCCTTTGAAGTAGGACCTAATTGTTGTATGTGATTATTAATGTTTACTATTGATATGTCTTCTGGTAAAGCTGCTGTTAGTCCTAAACAGCTGTATAACCAAATCACCACACAGAGACTGGGTTTATTTAGTTAACCTAGAACACAATGCTGGGCAATAGTTACTCCCTCCTAAACCTCCAAGCCCTCACTCACAGTTTTCTAACATTTAGATTTTACCCATTATACTTGCTTTTTGTGAAATATTATGTCCAGTCCATCTCCATGTAATTCCAAGATCTCCCCCCAGCTCAGCTCTCCTCTCCCATTCTCCTCCCAATCATTTCCTGCCTTCTGGCTCCTCCCATTGCTCAACATTGTGGCCAGCTGTTTTATTTTGGCTTGTTTACATAAAGCTGAGATGGATGCTTAGAATAAGTATCACAATGCATATCCGATTGAAACAAGAGTGTAGGAGGAGGGAGCAATCAGTATTTGAATGAACAAGGGTAATGTGTATACATTTCAAAAGAACATTATGCCAACACCTAGTGGTTACTTAGATTTTCTCAGTATCTGTTGTTATGTCCCTGTTTTCATTTCTGACTTTATTGATTTGAACAGTATCCCTCTGCCTTTTAGTTAGTTTGGCTAAGGGTTTGTCTATCTTCTTGATTTTCTCAATGAGCCAGCTTTTGGTTTTGTTGATTCTTTGAATTGTTTTCTTTCTTTCTAATGTATCAATTTCAGTCCTGAGTTTGATCATTTCCAACCATCTATTACTCTTGGGTGTTTCTGATTCTTTTTTTTTCCCCTAGGGCTTTCAGGTGTGCCATTAATTTGCTTGTATCAGATGTCTCAATCTTTCTAAAGGCACTTAATGCTATGAACTTTCCTCTTAGCACTGCTTTCACTGTGTCCCATAAGTTAGGATAAGTTGTACCTTCCTTTCTATTAATTTCTAGGAAGTTTTTAATTTCTTCTTTATTTCCTCTGTGACCTAGGTGTCATTGAATAGAGAGTTGTTCAGTTTCTATATGTGTGTAGGCTTCTTGTTATTTCTGTTATTGTTGAGATCTAGTTTTAGACCATGATTGTCTAATAGGTACAAGGGATTTTTTCCAATCTTCTTTTATCTGTTGAGGCTTGCTTTGTGCCTGACTATATGGTCAGTTTTGGAGAAGGTTATATGTGGTGCTTAGAAGAAGGTATACCCTTTTGTTTGGTTGAAAGTTTCTATAGACTATTAGCTCCATTTGATTTAAGACCTCTGTAAGTGTCATTATTTCTCTGTTTAGCTTCTGTCTTAATGATCTGTCCTTTGGCAAGAGTGGAGTCTTGAAGTCTCCCACTATTAGGGTATTGAGATCAATGTGTGATTTAAGCTTTAATAATGTTTCATTTACAAATGCACATGCTCTTGTATTTGGTGCATAGATGTTCAGGATTGTGATGTCCTCATGGTGGATTTTTCCTTTAATGAGCCATGATGTCCTGGTTTTTGTTGCGTGTATTTATATGCTGGCCTCTAGCCATCTGGTTGTCTATAGCCTTGATTGATTATTCTTGGAGCCTGTACTACAGACTGGATCCACCTGTCTCTGGAATGTTGAATAGTCTCCCCTGGAATCACTGTTTCTGCTGACTCCCTGTTTGTGACCCAGGTAACTAAAGCACAAGAGAAAATATCTCTGGGTCTTTAGGTATACAGAGTTTAGTATGATTATCCTGTATTTTATGTCTAATATCCACTTATAAGTGAGTATATACCATGTGTGTGTCACTGCTTCTGGGAAACCTCACTCAGGATGATCTTTCTTTAGTTCCCAACATTTTCTTGCAAATTTCAAGATTTCCTTGTTTTTAATTGCTGAGTAGTATTCCATTGTGTAAATGTACCACAATTTCTGTATCCATTCCTCAACTGAGGGACATCTGGGTTGTCACCAGATTCCTGCTATTACAAATAAAGCTGCTATAAACATGGTTGAGCAAATGTCCTTGTTTTATACTTGAGCATATTTTGCATATATGCCTAGGAGTGGTATAGCTGGCTCCTGAGGCAAAACAAGAATGGAATAAGATGCTCATTCAGAAAGGCAAGTGTGATAGACATTGGAAGACAGAGAAAACAGGGAACAGGACAGGATCCTACCACAGAGGGCCTCTGAAATACTCTACCCAGCAGGGTATTAAAGCAGATGCTGAGACTCATAGCCAAACTTTGGGCAGAGAGCAGGTACTCTTAGGAAAGAAAAGGGAGATAGAAAGACCTGGAGGGGACTAGAGCTACACAAGGAGAGCCACAGAACCAAAATATCTGGGCCCAGGGTTCTTTTATGAGACTGATACTCCAACCAAAGATTATTCATGAAGATAACCTAGAACCCCTATATATCAGTCTCCAAATGGGCGCCTTAGTAAGGAGAACAGGGGCTTTCTCTGACATGAACTCAGTGGCTGGCTCTTTGACCTTGAGTGGGGGCAGCCTTACCAGGCCACAAATGAAGACAATGCAGCCAGTCCTGATGAGACCTAATAAGTTAGGTTCAGATAAAAGGGGAGGAGGACCTCCCCTATCAGTGGACTTGGAGAGGGGCATGAGAGGAGATGTGTGCAGGAGGGTGGTGTTGGGAGGGGATGACAAGGGAACTACAGCTGGGATACAAAATTAATAAATTGTAATAATTTTCTTTTTAAAACATGTTACTGGCTTAAGGAAAGAAAAAGATCTCTGGGCCTAGAGCCACTCCTGTGTCCCACAAGCTTCCTTAAGATGGTAGAGGATGGGATTTGGGTCCCAGGCCTGGCTCAGCAATCCCAGGTTCACTGGCTGTGCTGCCCATGCTGTTTCTGACCCAGGTGAGCTAGGCTCCGAAGGAGAGGCAGAAAACTTTCCAAACCTAGAGTTTATCGAATGTCCCACAGACCTCCTTGGGGAGAAGGGCAGTGGAACTGGTTACCTACCTAGCTCAGCTCCACTGGGTTCTCTGTCTGTGCTGGTCTCGCTGATCTGGCCTATGCAAGCCAGACTGCTGGGGCACTGGTGATTAGATCTTTTTACCTAGAGCTGCTCCGTGTCCCAGAGGCTTCCCTTAGATACTGGGGAATGGAACCTGGGTCCCAAGCCTAGTTCAGCTTTGCTGAGTTCACTATGCTGTGCTGGCTGATTCTGACCTGGGTGAACCAGGCAGGAGGCGAGTAGGCAGAATGGAGCCATGCCTTCCCCACAGTACCAGAATGTATCCCCTCCAGTGGGCAGTGAGAGTGAGCTGAGAGCCACTAGCTACAGGGACCAGGAAGTTTTCCACACAGTGTTGAGTGTGGTCTCCCAGGTTTGGAAACAGGAGCCTATAGAATCCAGAAGGTGTCCACAGGACTGTGAGAGTGGGCGCCCAGGATTGGAGTCCACCGACATTATGAGATGATATTCACTTCACAGGCAGTGAGAGTGAGTGCCCAAGGTCAGAACTTCCAGGCTCTGGTTCCAGAAAGATATACACAGAAAGCGGGCTTGGGCAATGGGTGACCTAAGTCTGTGGGGTCAGAACCATGGGTGCTCTGACATGGCCTGTCCTGAAAGGTATTCACAGATGGTTTGTTTGGGGAGGTGAGTGGCCTAAGGATGTAGGAAAGGGGCTCCACACACAGCCCCACCCAGTGCATGATGCACGCCCCCGAAAGTATCCACTGATAGTGGGTTCCGATGGGTGGCCTAGGACTTCGGGGACAGAGGCGACACAGGTGGATTCAGGCTGGTGGTCTAAGGCTGCAGGATAGGAGCCTCCCCCAACGTGCACCACCACTGCTGGTCCCAGGAATTATCCACAAATGGTGAGTTTGGGTGAGTGGCCTCGGACTGCAAGGTCTACTCAGAGAGCTGCAACAAGTCCTAGGAAAGTATCCACAAATAGTGTGATTGGGCAGATTAGCCTAGGGCTGAGGCAGTTACAAAGCAGGAGGCAGGAGCCTGGGAATTTTTCCAGATATTAGTTGGGTGGGCTGATGATGAACCTTCAAGTGTTCCTGTGGATTCTTCTTTCACCTGAAAACACAGACATCAGGGTTTTGGGGTCCTCAGTACAGCATGCTGGTCACCCTGCTCTCACTGCTGAGCTGCTGTTCAGATACCCTGAGTGGGTTGGCGTCACCATCTTGGATCCCCATTGAAAAATATTATTTTCAATAAAAAGAAAAAAATTTAAAAAGAAATGAACTTCATTAATTAAGTGAATGATGCTGTTCATATGAAAATGAGATGTAAATAAACTTCTAATCACAAGAATTTGAATGGAAGAAATAAAACAAGAAAAAATTAAAAGACTGACTATGAAACATAATTCTATATCTTATCCCTTGGCTCTTTTGTTCTACCACAAACATGCACTACTTTTATAACTACTAATTTTGAAAGATATTTTTAAATATTCTTCGTTCTGGACGAGATGTAAACAGGATCAAGCTATTACCTAGTACATGTAGCGAAATACAATAGAAATATATTTGGCACAGTTTTGAATTTCAGAAATATGTAATCAATTTCCTTAGGTTACACTCCATTGGGAGACTCCGGGGGAAGGGGTGTCCCAGGGCCCAACTCCTCCAGTTGCTGGTAGCTTTGAGAATCTTTGGCTTATAATTATTTATCATTGTAATATAATTATACCTTAATCAATTCAGACTGCTATAATATGATATCATAACTTGGGTGTCTTATCAACCACAGAAGTTTATTCCTCACAGGTTTGAGTAACTGGAAAGTCAAGACCAATTGTGCCAAAATAGGTAGTAGCAGGGCCTGCTTCCTGATTCATCAATGGCTTTGGTTTGTTTGTTATATTCTCATATGCTATAATAGACAAGAGAGGTCTCTGAAGTCTCTTTATAGGGCATAGGTCTCCTTTATCAGCACACCATATTCATGACATATGTAATTGCCACCCAAGGCTCCACCTCTAATACTATCACACTGACAATAAGGTTTCCACACTTGAGTTCTGAAGAGACAAGAACACAGTATGCAGCATTTATCCTCCATCTTCATATCCCCTTCTGTTCTTCTATCTGTGTTCATTTCCTTGTTTCCTGTTTATAAATGTACATATGTCTTAACTTATGGAGAATTCCCCACTATGTTATCCTTAGTCACATGTCAAAAATCCCTTTTCCTAATAAAAGTAATATGTACAGTCCTAGGAATAATGTTGTGACTGTTTTTGCCCCTTAGTTACCACCTACCACGAATACCTCAACTTGCTAAAGTAAAGATCTAACTTCATGAAGAAAGGCACTCCTGAATTTTAGGAATATTTAAGTACCTATTCAGAAACTTTGTAAACTGAGGCCTTCGGTTTTCAAAAAAAGTTGAAGGGAACAAGTAGACCTTTAGTAGAGCTGGGTTGGTCCCAGCTCTACTAAAACAAGGTAGCCTCTGTCTTATAGGGGCCAAAGGGAAAAATATATGGTTGAGTAATGAGAATCCTGACCTCTACAAGACCAGGAGGAAATAAGCAAACACCACACACACACACACACACACACACACACACACACACACACACACACATACACACATACACAAATCCAGCAAGACATAAGAGCTCCAGGAACTTTCTTAGGGACATTAACTCAACTTCCCGAAACCAGGATCTATTCAAGTAGGGAAGCAAGACCTTCTCCAGCTGTCATGGTAGCTTCAGCTTCACAGACGTTGTTGATGTCATGATGTTATTTTAAAATCTACAAGTATTCAAACTGACACAGACGTGAGATTTTTTTTTTTTTTAATCTCATCTTGGGCAGGGGACCTTCATAAGCCGGTCTTTTTTTTTTTTTTTTTCCTGTATAGCAACAGTTTGTGATCAGTAAAAGCATTATCTTTTGATACCTTATGGATAATAGATCAGTAACATAACACTGGCCTAGCTATCATCCTAATTTCTTATGTTCAGTGGACCTGGATAATTCTACCAGCTTCTATGAATGTACATTAAGTACATAAGGTTTAAACAGAAGAAATACTGACTCTTACTGAGCACTTATATAACAGATCAGGAATATGATATCTATGCACATAAAGTTCTTATCTCTAGTCAAATAGATAATATAGTTTAATTTTTATTTTATGTATATGGGTATTCAGTCTGCATGTATGTCTGTACATCACTTGCATGCCTGGTGCCTGAAGACCTTAAAAGAGGCTGTCAATTCCCTAGGAATCTGGATCCTCTAGAAGAACAGAATGTACTCTTAACTGCTGAGCTATCTCTCTAGCCCAGGTCAAAAACAAAGTTTTCATATTCATCATTACTCTGGTCCCTCTAATACCGGGTCTTTTCTCAAACCCACCCAAGCAGAAGGTGAAAGGGACATGCCTAGCTGGTGCTAGCATGCTCATTATCTATTCAGGCTCACAGGACTTGACATAATTAGAGTAATGAGACTTACAATCTCATTCCACCTTGAGAAACAGAAATCATCCCCACCATGCAGTGAACAAAGTAAGGCACACATAAAGTCAAGAGCTTCCTGTAAGAAAGAAAGAACAATATGTTTTGGAAATGAATTAAACTCAATGCCACATTTCCTTGTCTCTCTCATAAGATTGAGAAAGTTACTTATGTGAATAATAGGTTCTTTCATGTTGAAATTTCAACTTTTCTAAGGTCTTAAGAGGTAAGTGAGTAGAATGCTCACTTGTAGAGGGACATTTGGAGGAAGCAGATAATTTTGGTGAAACTCTGCTTGTCAGTCAGTTTTCAATCGTGATAATAAATGTACATGGTCGAAAAGTTTGCTTCGACTCATCATCTCAGAAATTTCAATCAGATGGCCCTGTTACTTTTGTGGCTATGGTGAAGGATCACATCATGGGATGAGGGTTTGACAAAGCTGTTCACCTTGAGGAAGCAAGAAAGCAAAGAAATAGAGAAAAGGCTATGGTCCCAACATCTCTGTCAGGAACATTCTGCCAAGGATGCAACTTCCTCCCACTAGGCTCCACTTGCTGAAAATACCTCTATCTTCAATTAGTACCACCAGCTGCAGCATTCAAAGTCTTTTACACATGGACTTTTCAGAGGCATTTTACACCCAAACTACAGCATGAAGGGATGGGTGGAGGAGTGCAGATTCAAGGCCATGTTCCTGTGATGTGAATGAACCGGCTAGGGAATCACCAAGAATTTAAGAGCATATCACACCAAGGAAAGGTGTCTAGTTATTTTCCTTCCTGAAGGTTGGTACTGATGTATTTATTGTCTTTCTCAGTTTTCTGTTGCTATGAAAGAGTACCTGAGTAATTTATAAGGGGCTAAAGACTATTTAGCCCTTAGTTCTTTACGTTGGAAATCCAAGACTGAGTGGCTGCATCTGTCAAAGTAATGGAGTTTTTAACATGGAAGAATAGTTGGGTAAGGCAGAAGAGACACAAGCAAGAATAGTGAGGCTACTGTATACCAACCCATTCTTAAAACTATATTCAGTCCCCTCTTAATGACTTAATCAATCATATGTCACATCTGTCAAATTTCACCAGGAGTTTTGGACAAACCGTATTCAAGACACAACAAGTATGTAATTTAATAGATTGAATTGGCTCCTAAAGACATGAATCTCAACATTACAATGTACTGTCTTCTGTCTGTATTTCCTATTGATGTTTCTGCTTCTAAGTACATGACAACTAAATATTGTCCTGGTCAAGATTTTTCAGAGCTCCATTAGGTAGACCCTCTGAATATATTTTTCATCTCTTGACAAAAAAAAAAAAATACAACAACACAACAAAACAGTATCTTTCCATTGTGACACAAATCAATACAACCTTTTTGTCTTGCGGTCTGTCTTAAATCCTTTCACGGGCTCCAACCCTGCCTACCTCTAATCTTCCTAAGACAAAATAACATTCACTTTCGATTTCACTACCTGACTGACAAAATTTTAAGCTCCTTCATGTTTAAGTCTTACCTCTTCAGAAGAGGTTTGAAACCCTAGAGAAGATTCTGTGGTTCCTCAAATCACAGAAGCTAACATGAGGTTAGCAATAGGTATTCTGCAGTTATCACTATTCTTATTACTGAGACATAGTCTCCCTACATAGCCTAAGCTGATCTAAAACTCTTGATCCTTTTGATTCAGCCTTTCAGTGCTGGCATTAGTGATATGTGCTACCACCATGCTCAGTAATATTTATTTTTCAAATGGGTCCTCATAGTGTAGCTAACAGTAGAGAAGTATGTCTCCCTTCACATGTATAATTCTTCATTAGAGGACACGCCGCTCTTTTTCAAAAGAAAAATTATGACGTGATACGGCTTTACAAGAAACTGTGGATGAGCTTGTCTTGTTTTAGAATAAGAAAATGCAAATTAAAATAATGTAAAAGCTTTGAGGGGCTGCTGGAGTTTTACATGTAAACAGTGACATCTGCTGGTGACAACAGAGAGCCGTTATAGGGCATGTCAACCAGAATCAGGGGTTGGCGCTTAGTTTTCACTTTACAGAGACACTGAAAAACACTCCTGAGACACTAGGCTAAGACTCAGATTTGGTGTGTTTGTTTTAGTGTTGTTGTTTTGTCAACTTGATAAGAACTAGAGTCATCTGAAAGAGGGCAACCTCAATTGAGAAAATGCCTTGATCATCTGTCTGTAAAAGCAAACCTGTAGAACATTTTCTTGTCTACTGATTGATACAGAAGCCAATGTAGGTGATGCCACCCCTTGGCAGGAGATCCTGGGGTATATAGAAAAGAAAATTCAACAAATCAGAAGGAGCAAGTCCGTAAGTAGCAGTCTTCCATGTTCTCAGCTTCACTTCCTTTATTTAGTTTCCTACCCTGCCTGAGTTCCTTCCTGTTTTGACTTGCCTCAAGAGGGTTTGTAAACTGTAAGAGAAAATAAACACTTTTCTTCACAGGTTTCTTTTGTCATTGTGTCCTATCACAGAAAGAAAAAGTAATCTAAGATAATGACTATATACAGTGAATTGGGGACTGAAGAGATGGCTCAGCAGTTAAAGCTTCATAATTCTTGCAAAAAAAAGGGATTGGGTACTAGCACCCACAGTGTCCTGCTCAATTGACATCCAAGGAATCCCAGGTCTCTGGCCTTGAAGGCACCAGCATTCACATGAATATACCCCCACACAGACACACATACATAAATTAAAATAAAAATATGGTGTACTAACAATTAAAAGTTCTTTATCAGATTCATTAATGCCCCTTCTAACTTTTAATTCTCTCCTCTTGAGTTACATTTTTCTCTTGGTAGATTCCTACTTGGTTTCCTTGGGTGGGAGTGTTAGAAAAAATGTGTGTCTGCGAAGGTTACACGATGGGTTCACAAATCACACCACGAGACCAGTTCCATGTGGGAGGCTTATTAGGGGAAGGGAAAGGGGGTCACAGAGAGACAAGGCAGAAGACAAAGAGAGATACAGACAGGAGGAGCTCCAGGAGTTCTCTTATAAAGTGACCCAGGGCATGTGCAGGTAGTTCCAGGTGATCAGCAGGTGGTCTTCTTGGTGGCTTCACAAATGTCTGATAACCAGTTTGTCAGGTCCCTTGGGGCAGCCCATAGAGATGCCTGTTTACTGATCCCAACAGAAAGTATACTTAAAATATCAATCTTTTCATCCTGAGTACATTTTATACTGTAATTCTGTTTTTCTTGCATTGTTATTAAAGGGGGAGGAGAAGGACATCAGAGATAAAACATGTTTGAAATTGAAGCTGAGAATTACTGACAAAAAGAGCAAAGCATGAAGGTTGCTGAAGACTGTCTTCCTTCCACACCCTGCTACCACTATTACTGGAGCCAGAGGTGAAACTTGGCATGCTTGGTCAAGTGCCACCAGCAGACGGGCCTCCCATTCAAACTAAAAAAAAAAAAAAAAGTGATCTTTACAGCCAACTTCCTTATCTTTATAGGGCAAAGCAAGTTGAGCTCTCCTTATCATCCCTCTCCCCTCCCCCCCAAAAAAGTAAAAAAATATCTTGTATACTTCTGTTTGTCACCAACTGTTTGAATTTTACTGTGGCTTATAAAAAAAGGCCTAGCTCCACAGAAGACCTGCCGTAGGCTCAAGTACTGCCACATGGGCAATGCTGGAATTCCTCTTGTTTACATCTCACTCTTCAGCTCTATATCTCTACAACCTCATTTCTTGTTGGACTTTGGGTCCTTCCTGTCCATTCTTTCTTGTCTCTCGGATCTGCCTCTCACTTTTTACGCTACTTCTATCATTATCCCCTGGTTCAGCCCCAGCTACTTGATAAGTGGTAATGTAATTATTGTAATGATCTTCCCAGTGCTTGGTTCAAGAGGTCTCGGTGTATATGATTGAATTTTACTTTTTTAAAAAGATCTGCCTGACAGACACCATTTCATTCAAGTAATCAGTGTAGAAAATGTGCTCTGAAAACAGCAGACTAATGCATCCAGTTATAAAAATGATGGAGCCAGAATTTTAATCATAGTTTATCTGACTCTAACCAGCATCCTTTTAACACAACGCCCATGTTTGGAATTTTCCTTTTTTATATAGGAGATGGCCCCTCTGCATATAAAGTCAGCCTAATACATCAACCATCAGGCTCAAATTTTTCCAGAGATGTACTATTGTTCACATACAGCATCTTCTCTAGCAATTTTTTAAATCTCTCTAAAAGTCCAATAGTGCTTCTGTGACTTTCCAGTGACAATTCATTCTCTTACACACTCTCCATTACAACACTTACCCCTTAATTCATATTCTCTTCATAACCAACATTCTTTCTCCCACTGTGTGTGGGAGAGGGGGAGAAGCTGATGTGATATCAGATGCCTTCCTCCATCTCTCTCTATTTTATACACTGAGACAGAGTCATATGAGACCAGAGTCTGCCAACTTAGCAAACTTCTAAGAAGCCAGCTTGCTCCTAGGATCTCTGTATTTACCTGCCCAGGAACTAGAATTATTTTGACTATCCAGCATATTTATGGCTGCTGGAGATCCAAACGTTAGTCCTCAGAAGTACACTGTAAGAACTTTATTTACTACCCACGTTCATAGTCCTCTTATTTCAGAATTCTTCGTGAAAATTCCCCAAGAGAAAAAGTTATCCTTACATTTCAATATCAAAATCACCAAATATTTAATGACTATGTATCCAATGAATGTGTATGTATTGGTGGGTGAGTGAGTAGATGAATGGATGGAGGGATGGGTGAACAATGATTGAATTAATGAAGTACTCTTAGATTTTGTTTCTCAGGATGCAAAATATATTTAATTTACAGATATATAAATAAGCTACTTATAATAGTATATAAAGTAGTATCATTTTGGAATAATAGTAACTGATTAATAATTTCCAAAAAGTTTATATCAATGTTGTACACTAGCATTAGACTATTAAGTCTATAAATTTCAAAATGGTAGAGTCTGTGCATATCTCTAGCTGCCGAAGCAATGTAGATTACCTCAATGGTTTGTTTCCATAAAGTTGGAACTCTCAGTCAACATAGAAAGAAATCACTAACAAGTCATTTCCTGAAATGCCTGAGAATGAAAACAGCTCTCCATGATAATAAGCCAAATTTAGCCTAAGCCCAGTTCTTTAGTCTTTAGTTCTTTCTTCTTCTTCTTCTTCTTCTTCTTCTTCTTCTTCTTCTTCTTCTT
>NW_026590486.1:4143539-4177957 GCF_907164565.1 Psammomys obesus
TTCTTCTTCTTCTTCTTCTTCTTCTTCTTCTTCTTCTTCTTCTTCTTCTTCTTCTTCTTCTTCTTCTTCTTCCTTTTTCCTTTTTCTTCACAATTTATTCATTATATATCCTGACTGAAACCCCCTTCCTCAACTCCGAGTCTCACCCTCTCTTCCTCTTCCCCTCTATACCTTTCCCCTAGTCCACTGAAATGGGAAGTTTTCCACTATTGCCATCTGCCCATAGCTAGTTAAGTCTCATCAGGACTACTTGGATCCTCTTCCTCTGTGGCCTGGCAAGGCTGCATCATCAAGAGAGAGTGATCAGAAAGCAGTACACTGAGTTCATGATAGAGGTAGTCCCTGATCCCTTCACTCAGAGATACACATGGAAACTGAGCTGTCAGTTGGCCACATCTGAGCAGGGGGTCTAGGTCCTCTCCATGAATGGTACTCCCTTGGTGCATTAGTCTCTGCAGGAACCACTGGCCTCAGGTCTTTTAAATTTGTTGGTCTCCCTGTACAACAACAGATCATCTGGAGGTATCTCTATCCCCGATCTCAAGTTGTACTACAGAGCAATAGTAATAAAAACTGCATGGTATTGGCATAAAAACAGAAAGGAGGATCAATGGAACCACATAGAAAACCCAGAAATGAACCCACACACCTATGAATACTCGGTATTTGACAAAGAAGCCAAAAACATTCAATGGAAAAAAGACAGTATCTTCAACAAATGGTGATGGTCCAACTGGATGTCCACATGCAGAAAAATGAAAATAGATCTATATTTATCACCCTGACAAAACTAAAGTCCAAGTGGATCAAAGACTTCAACATAAAACCAGATACTCTAAATCTGTTAGAAGAAAAAGTGGGGAACAGCCTAGAACTCATTGGCACAGGAGACAACTTCATAAACAGAACACCAACAGCACAGGCTCTAAGAGCAACAATCAATAAATGGGACCTCATGAAACTGAAAAGCTTCTGTAAAGCAAAGGACACTGTCATCAAAACAAAATGCCTGCCTACAGATTGGAAAAGAATCTTCACTAACCCTTTATCTGACAGAGGACTAATATCGAGTATATACAAAGAACTAAAGAAGCTGAAAAGCAGCAAACCAAGTAATCCAATTAAAAAATGGGGAACAGAGCTAAACAGAGAATTCTCTGTAGAGGAATATCGAATGGCAGAGAAACACTTAAAGAAGTGCTCATCCTCATTAGCCATCAGGGAAATGCAAATCAAAACGACCCTGAGATATCACCTTACACCCATCAGAATGGCCAAGATGAAAAACTCAAGGGACAACACATGCTGGAGAGGTTGTGGAGAAAGGGGAACCCTCCTCCACTGCTGGTGGGAATGTAAACTGATACAACCACTCTGGAAATCTATCTGGTGCTTTCTAAGACAATTAGGAATAGTGCTTCCTCAAGACCCAGCTATACCACTGCTAGGTATATACCCAAAGTTTGCTCAAGTACACAAAAGGGATATTTGCTCAACCATGTTTATAGCAGCTTTATTTGTAATAGCCAGAACCTAGAAACAACCCAGATGTCCATCAACGGAGGAATGGGTTCAGAAATTGTGGTATTTTTACACAATGGAATACTACTCAGCAATCAAAAAGGAGGAAATCATGAAATTTGCAGGCAAATGGTGGGATCTAGAAAAGATCATCCTGAGTGAAATATCCCAGAAGGAGAAAGACAAACACGGTATATACTCACTTATATAGACCTATAAGATATGATAAACATAATGTAATCTATACACCTAAAAAAGATAATCAAGAAAGCAGACATGGGGTAAGATTATCAATCCTCGTTTAGAAAGACAGATGGGATGCACATTGAACATATGACAGGAGTCTACTGAGCGCATTTGAAAGACTCTAACTAGCAGTGTTTTCAAAGCAAAGACTCATGACCAAACCTTTGGCAGAGTACAGGGAATCATAAGAAAGAAGGGGAGTTAGTCTGATGAGGAAAGGATAGGAGCTCCACAAGGACCAAATATATCTGGGCACAGGGTCTTTTCTGAGACTGACATGCAACCAAGAACCATGTATGAATGTAACCTAGAACCTCTGCTCAGATGTAGCCTGTGGTAGCTCAGTAACCAATTGGTTTCCCATAGTGAGGGGAACAAGGACTATTTCTAGCAGGAACTCAATGGCTGGCTCTTTGGCCTCCCCACCCCCCAAGGGAGGAGCAGTCCTGTTAGGCCACAGAGGAGAGTTTTGCAGCCAGTCCTGAAGATACCTGATAAAACAGGATCAGATGAATGGGGAGGAGGTCCCCCCTATTAGTGGACTTGGCAAGGGGCATGGTGCAGATGAGGGAGGGAGGGAGAGACTGGGAGGGAATGAGGGATCAGGACACGGCTGGGATACAGAGTTAATAAAATGTAACTGATAAGAAAAAAATAAAATTCAAAAAAAAATTTGTTGGTCTCCTTGCTGTGCTCCTGTCTCCTCCATGTCCCTCTAATCCCACCCCTCTCTTCCTCCATAAGACTCCCTGCACTCTGCCCAAAGTTTGACTGTGAGTCTCAGCATCTTCTTCGATCCCCTATTGGGTGAATCCTTTCAGAGGACCCTCTATAGTAGACCCCCATCCATTTCCCTCTCTGACACTGCTTCTGGTGTCTATCCTATTTGCCATTCTGAATGATATTTAAGCATTTTCCCTAGGGTCCTCTAGTGTTTACCTTCTTTAGGTCTGTAGATGCTAAGCCCAATTCTTATCCTTCTATGGAGCCTCTCTTAATTTCAGTATCTTCCCTTGAAAGTATGGAAATGATTCCAGAGTCACACAAGAGAATAAATGTGGTTCTCAACAAGGTGCCATCCATGGAAAGGGCTCCCTTAGAGAAAAATACTTGCTTTTGTAAATTCTTCAGCCCCTGTCAGCTAAAAGCAAAGCCAAGAGTCATTCCAGGTGATGGTCAAGTAAAAACTACTGAAGCACATATTCATATCAGTAGGCACAAGACATTATCAAAATTGGAAAATAGAATATCTAATTATCTTGAATTCAACCTAAATCAAATTCAGTAGAAAACCCAAGTCACTGAAATTTTAAAGATGAAAACCTACCATGTATGCATGTATACTGTCTTGGGTTTAATTATCATCTCTGTCTTCCTTCTTCCTCAGAAAGTAAAATTTACACAGATATATTCTAATTACTTTCTGTCAAAGTGTCCAGTCCCCCCTCTCATTTTATCCTTGAGGACACTACCACGCCTTGCTTTCTCTCCAGTCCTAGTCTTTGGGATGTTGGTAATGTGCTCTACCATAATGCTATATCCTCATTCCTCTCTTTTACTGTTTCCCCCCTCTATTTGAGACATTGTTTCACAAAGTTGGTAAAAGGTAGCTTTAAGATATTCTGTAACCGCAAAAGGGCTACACACACATGGAAACTGAACAACTTGCTTCTAAATGACAGGTGTATCAGAGAAGAAATTAAAAAAAAAATAAAGATTTCCTAGAATTCAATGAAAATGAAGGCACAACATACCCAAACTTATGGGACACAATGAAAGCAGTGCTAAGAGGAAAGTTCATAGCACTAAGTGCCTTCAAAAAGAAATTTGAAACATCTCATGCAAGCAACTTAATGGCTCACTTAAGAGCCCTAGAAAAAAAAGAAGCACACACACCGAAGAGGAATAGACGGCTGGAAATAATCAAATTCAGGGCTAAAATCAATAAATTAGAAACAAATAAAACAATTCAAAGAATCAATGAAACCAAGAGCTGGTTCTTTGTGAAAATCAACAAGATAGACAAACCCTTAGCCAAACTAACTAAAAGGCAGACAGAAACTATCCAAATCAACAAAATACGAAACGAAAAGGGGGACATAACTACAGACACTGAAGAAATCCAAACAATAATTAGGTCTTACTTCCAAAGTCTATATGCCACAAAATTTGAAAATCTAAATGAAATGGACAATTTTCTTAACCGATTCTACATGCCAAAGCTGAATCAAGACGAGTTAAACCAATTAAATAGTCCTATATCCCCTAAGGAAATAGAAGCTGCCATCAAAAGTCTACCATGCAAAAAAAGCCCAGGGCCAGATGATTTCAGCACCGAATTCTACCAGACCTTCAAAGAAGAGCTAACACCAATACTCTTCAAACTATTCCACAAGATAGAAACAGAAGGAACACTAGCAAACTCATTCTATAAAGCCACAGTCATCTTGGTACTTAAACCTCACAAAGACCCAACAAAGAAAGAGAATTTCAGGCCAATCTCCCTCATGAACATTGATGCAAAAATACTCAACAAAATACTTGCAAACAGAATCCAAGAACACATCAAAGACATCATCCACTACGACCAAGTAGGCTTCATCACAGGCATGCAGGGGTAGTTCAATATATGGAAATCCATCAATGTGATCCACCACATAAACAAACTGAAGGAGAAAAACCACATGATCATCTCCTTAGATGCTGAAAAGGCATTTGACAAAATCCAACATCCATTCATGTTTAAAGTATTGGAGAGATCAGGGATACAAGGCACATACCTGAACATAGTAAAGGTGATATACAGCAAGCCTATAGCCAATAGGAGAGAAACTTAAGTCATTCCCACTGAAATCAGGGACAAGGCAAGGGTGTCCACTCTCTCTATATCTTTTCAACATTGTTCTTGAAGTCCTAGCTAGAGCAATAAGACAATTGAAGGAGATCAAGGGGATACAAATTGAAAAGGAAGAAGTCAAAATATCACTCTTTGCAGATAATATGATAGTATACCTGAGTGACCCAAAAAACTCTACCAGGGAGCTCCTACTGCTGATTAACACCTTCAGCAAAGTGGCTGGATACAAAATTAAATTAAAAAAAAACAGTAGCCTTCCTGTATACAAAGCACAAAAGGGCTGAGAAAGAAATTAGGGAAACAACACCCTTCACAATAGCCACAAAGGACATAAAGTACCTTGGTGTGAACCTAACCAAGCAAGTCAAAGACTTCTATGAAAAAAATTTTCAGTCTCTGAAGAAAGAATTAGAAGAAGATATCAGAAGATGGAAAGATCTCCCATGCTCATGGCTTGGCAGGATTAATATAATAAAATGTCATCTTACCAAAAGCAATCTACAGATTCAATGCAATTCCCATCAAATTACCAACACAATTCTTTACATACCTTGAAAGAAACATTCTCACCTTCATATGGAACAACAAGAAACCCAGAATTGACTGCCTCTGACATAATCTGATTGGCCTGCTCTTTGATCACCTCCCCCTGAGGGGGGAGCAGCCTTACCAGGCCACGGTAGAGGACAATGCAGCCAATTTTAATGAGAACTGATAGACTAAGATCAGAAAGGAGAGGAGAACCTCCCCTATCAATGGACTTGGGGAGTGGCATGCATGCAGAAAGGGGAGGGAGGGTGAGATCGGGAGGGGAGGAGGGAGGGGCTTATGGGGGGATACAAAATGAATATAAAAATTTAAAAAAAGAAACCCAGAATTGCTAAAACAGTTCTCTACAGTAAAAGATCTTCAGGAGGTATCTCCATCCCTGATCTCAAGCTGTTCTATAGAGCAACAATACTAAAAACTGTGTGGTACTGGCATAGAAACAGAATGGTGGATCAATGGAATCGAATAGAAGACCCTGACATGAATCCACACACTTATGGACACCTGATCTTAGACAAAGATGCCAAATCCATTCAATGGAAAAAAAGACAGCATCTTCAACAAATAGTGCTGGTCTAATTGGAAGTCTACATGTAGAAAAATGCAAATAGATCCATACTTACCACCCTGCACAAAACTAAAGTCCAAGTGGATCAAAGACCTTAACATAAAACTAGAGACACTAAACCACTTAGAAGAAAAATTGGGGAATATCCTTGAACTCATTGGTACAGGAGACAACTTCCTGAACAGAACACCAACAGCACAGGCTCTAAGAGCAACAATAAATAAATGGGACCTCATGAAACTGAAAAGCTTCTGCAAAGCAAAGGACACTGTCCTCAGAACAAACTGACAGTCTACAGATTGGGAAAAATCTTCACCAACCCTATATCTGACAGAGGGCTAATATCCAGTATATATAAAGAACTAAAGAAGTTAAACAGCAAAAAATTAAGTAATCCAATTTAAAAATGGGGTACAAAGCTAAACAGAGAATTCTCTGCAGAGGAATATCGAATGGCAGAGAAACACTTAAAGAAATCCTCAACCTCATTAGCTATCAGAGAAATGCAAATCAAAACAACCGAAGATTTCACCTTACACCCATCAGAACGGCTAAGATCAAAAACTCAAGAGACAACACATGCTGGAGAGGTTGTGGAGAAACAGGAACCCTCCTCCACTGCTTGTGGGAATATAATCTTGTACAACCACTCTGGAAAGCAATCTGGCGCTTTCTCAGACAACTAGGAATAGCGCTTCCTCAAGATTCAGCTATACCACTCCTAGGCATATATCCAAAAGATTCTCAAGTACACAATAAGGACATTTGCTCAACCATGTTTGTAACAGCCTTATTTGTAATAGCCAGAAGCTGGAAACAGCCTAGATGCCCCTCAGTGGAGGAATGGATGCACAAATTGTGGTATATCTACACAATGGAATATTACTCAACAATAAAAAACAAGGAAATCATGAAATTTGCAGATAAATGGTGGGATATGGAAAAGATCATCCTGAGTGAGCTATCCCAGAAGCAGAGGGATGCACACGATATATACTCACTCATATAGACATATAATATAGGATAAACCTACTAAAATCTGTACACCTAAAGAAACTAATCAAAAGGGAGGAAGGACTCTTGCTAAAATAAATGCTCAATTCCTATCCAGAAAGGCAAAGAGGCTGGACATCATCAGAAGAAGGAGAAAAGAGGAAATAAGTCAGGAGCCTGACACAGAGGACCTCTGAAAAGCTCTACCCTGCAGACTATCAATGTAGATACTGAGACTTATGGGCAACCTTTGGGCAGAGTGCAGGGAATCTTAGGAAAGAAGTGGGAAACAGTAAGATCTGGAGAGGACAGGAACTCCATAAGGAGAGCAACAGAACCAAAATATCTGAGCACATGGGTCTTTCCTGAGACTGCTATTCCAACCAAGGACTATGCATGGAGATAACCTAAGACCCCTGCACAGATGTAGCCCATGGCAGTTCAGTATCCAAGTGGGTTCCATTGTGATAGGAACAGGGACTGTCTCTGACATGAACTGATTGGCCTGCTCTTTAATTACCTCCCCCTGAGGAGGAAGCAGCATTACCAGGCCACAGAAGAGGACAAGGCAGCCACTCCTGATGAGACCTAATTGACTAGGATCAGAAGGAAGGAAAAGAAGTCCTTCCCTATCAGTGGACTTGGGGACGGGCATGCATGAAGAGGGTGGAGAAAGGGAGGGATTGGGATGGGAGGAGGGAGGGAACCACAGGAGGGGATACAAAGTGAATAAAGTGTAATTAATAAAGAAATATAAAATTAAAAAAAGATATTCTGTGGCCTGAGCAGGATTTGAATTTGAGGTTTCCTGTCTCTGGATTATGAGCCTGAGTCAAAAGTGTGGGTGTGGCACTGGCATGCCTCAATACATCAGATTGTCAAACACACCATAACGGTAGAATCTGGTAAACAGAAATGTGTTTCTGCCTCCCCATGGCATTAACAGATTCAGGGTCACTAAGTCACAGCATACTAATGCCAGACTCTAGATTCTGTCTCATTTTCCATGCCTTGCAATTTACAGACAGATACTACAAGAACAATGCAGACATAGAGGCTTAGTAGGGCTTTATGTGTCAAAGGTAGCCTTAATGTTGGCTAAGTTCAGGAACTGGACCAATCATTGACTACAGCTTTCCTAGTACAGAAAATAGAACCTGGATATTATGGAAGCTATGTACCCTCTGAGCTAAGAGCTATGAATTGCAACTACACATTCCAAGAAGGACCTGGGTAAGCATTTGTAATAGTGAGTTTTATTGCCTCAGGATTCTCAGCCACAGTATTTCTTAATAGCAACAAAAGTAAAGCAATATGTGAATGGATTTACTCTTAGAAGGCTTGCTTTCTATTTACCAAATGGTTAATCAAGTGCTCACCACTTGTTGACACAAAGCTGTGGAGGAAATTGATGCATTAAGCATTTTGATGATAGTCTATCTCCACAAAAAGAGTTTAGATGGCTGTGTTTTGTCAATCTAGTGCTTTCTCAGACAACTAGAAATAGTGCTTCCTCAAGATCCAGACATACCACTCCCAGGCATATATCTAAAAGAGGCTCAAGTACACTAAGGCTCAAGTACAATAAGGACATTTGCTCAACCATGTTTGTAGCAGCTTTATTTGTAATAGCCAGAAGCTGGAAACAGCCCAGATGCCCTTCAACTGAAGAATGGATGCAGAAATTGTGGTACATCTACACAATGGAATATTACTCAGCAATGAAAAATAAGGAAATCATGAAATTTGCAGGTAAATGGTGGCACCTGGAAAGGATCATCCTGAGTGAGCTGTCCCGGAAGCAGAAAGACACACAAGGTATATACTCACTCATATAGACATGTAACATGGGATAAACCTACTAAAATCTGTACATCTAAAGAAACTAAGCAAGAGGGAGGACCCTGACTAAAATGCTCAATCCCCGTCCTGAAAGGCAAAGAGGATGGACATCAAAAGAAGAAGAAAACAGGAAACAACCTAGGAACCTGCCACAGAGGACCTCTGAAAGGCTCTGCCCTGCAGACTATCAAAGCAGACGCTGAGACTTATGGCCAACTGTTGGGCAGTGTGCATGGAATTTTACGTAAGAAGTGGGAAATTGTAAAATCTGGAGAGGACAGGAACCCCACAAAGAGAGCAACAGAACCAGAAAATTTGAACACAGGGGTCTTCCCAGAGACTCATACTCCAACCAAGTACCAGACATGGAGATAACCTAGAACCCCTGCACAGATGTAGCCCATAGCAGTTTAGTGTCCAAGTGGATTACGTAGTATTGGGAAAAAGGACTGCCTCTGACATAATCTGATTGGCCTGCTCTTTGATCACCTCCCCCTGAAGAAGGAGCAGCCTTACCAGGCCACAGTAGATGACAATGCAGCTACTCCTGATGTGATCTGATAGACTAAGATTAGAAGGAAGGAGAGGAGGACCTCCCCTATCAGTGGACTTGGGGAGGGGCATGCGTGAAGAAGGGGGAGGGAGGTTGGGACCGGGAGGGGAGAAGGGAGGGACTTATGGAGGGATACAAAGTGAATAAAGTGTAATAAATAAAATAAAATAAAATAATTTGAAAACATACTAGCTAGCTGAGAATGTGAACACTGAGAAAACTGAGAGTAGCATCGTTGTGTCCTTTGAGTGTGGATGCTTGCAGTGAGGGTGTAGTTCAGTCATCGAGCTTGTGCTTAGCTTATTCAAGACTCTAAGTTCAGTTTTCAATATGAATTCTGGGCATAAATACTCAGAAAAAATAATGAAATGTGCACATTTAAGCATGTACTTATTACATGTATAATACATATGTGTATATGTACTGTCTAATATTTACTCATAATATATTAGTATTTGTAGGACTTACTGTAACAACCTGAACTTTTGAGTAGGTAGTTTCTTTTTTAATAAAACAGTTCCACTTCTCAGTTTTCTCAATAGAATGTTACTGGTTAGAGCTCACAAGCGTATTCCTATAAAACATATGTATTAAAATCCTAGTCTCCAAGGAGAACATGAGGCTTTAGGAGAAACACTTATGTTAAGGAAGTGCTCGGCCATCAGAATAAATTCTACTATAGTGATTTGAAAAGTTCCCCACAAGTTCATATTTGGGATGTTTGGCTCCCACCTGGTGATGCTATTTTTGGAAGGTTGTGAAACCTTCAGAAGATAGAATTTACCTGGAAGAAGCAGATTACTGAGGGAAGCTTTGTATTAGAGCACAGTCTGTGGTTCTGGCCATCCTCCAAGCCCTCCCTGGTCCACCATAAACTGCACAGATTGGTATTTGCCATGTGCTCATGCTACTATGAAGGAAATACTTTGCCTTGCCTTTCCCATTGAAATAAAATGAAGTCCTCCAGAAGCTGTGCACCAAATTCTTTCTTCTGTTAAATAACATCTTTCAAGTACTTTCATCACAGCAATGCAAAAGGAATTAATACACTCACATAAATGGAACAGTGTTCTTATGAAAGTGAGCCCAGGTAGTTGCTTCCTGTTTCTCCCATGTGAGGACACAATAAAAAATCAGCTATGGAAAAATATCAGAAGGTGGCTTTGTCAGAACCCATAAGACTGGAACTTTATCTTAGACTCTGGGCTCCAAAAATTTGAGAAAAAAAATGCCTGTTTCTTGTAAATACCTATGGTATTTTCTTGTAATCCAAGCTGACCACAGCACTGGGATTACCAAAGAAGTTAAAATTCCAAATAGTATATGTTAGTTGCTTATACTTTCTTGCCAAATATAGACACGACTCTTTCAGATTCCAACTATCATTATCTCAAACCTTGCCTGAAGAAATGAATCATATAGGGGGCGGAGCCAAGATGGTGACTAGCACACACAGTTTCTGAGCTGTGGAATTGCTAACCATCTGAGTTGGTGCGTGGAAGGACCTCTAACCCAGGAAAACAACAGTGAGGCTTCCTAAACAGCAGGGAACATCACAGGAGGCGAAAACTTTGGTCTTGGGTCACCCGGAGACTTGTTTGGGGAAGACATAACTGCCTGGGGTCTGCAGCGGCTGAGGCGGAGCTCCAAGCCCTTTAGCGGCAGGTGCCAGCAGTACCCGTCTCAGAGTCCCAGATCCGCACAGCAGCTGCACCATTCTCCCAGGGCCCGAGTCTGCTAGACGCCATACTAGCTCCACAGGATCGCGATCACTGACAGTACGGCCCTCCCAATCCCTAAATACGCTATATACTCACCAAAACCAGACAGAAACGCCACACTAGCTAGGCACACCAGGCGCTGGGAGAGCACAGTGAAGAGACCCCAGGACTTCCCAGAAAACATCTGGACCAGCAACCCAGTCTCCAGTTACAACGGGACTTTCTAACCTGGTGGCAGAGCAGCACTGAGCTGGCGGGGCACATCAGCCCTCCAGTTTAAGACTAACCAGGGCCAAACCAGAAAACAGAAAGCCTGTTTACCCTGATTCCTACTGACATGACCACCTTGAAATCTCCAGCTGCAGCAAGACCTCATAAGCTGGCAGTGACAGCAGCACGGAGCTGGCGGAGCACATTAAAGAAGCAGGGCCAAACCAGAGAGCAGAAAGCCCAGACACCCTGATCTCTGCCAAGTGACCTGCCTGTACAGCTAGTCCTCAGCACACGCTAAGGACACGGGACCTCTTTCAGCTTGCTGAAGAACTCTACAGATGCCAGAGAGAGACAGTACCAGTCTGATTTGCAGAATCCAAAAACAAAGAGGGAAGGTTTCAGATAAGCCAATGGCCAGGGGTAGGCGAAAGAACACTTCCAACATAAATCAGGACATCATGACTTCACCAGGAAACCCCAAAATAGATGGCTACACCAATTCATCAGAAGCACAGGAAAATGACCTTAAAGCCATGCTTACCCAGTTATTTGAGGCTCATAAGGAGGAAATGAACAAATCTTTCAAAGAGTTGGCCAGTCAATTGGAGGTAAAGAAAGAAGAAATAGACAAAAGCCTTAAAGAAACACAGGCAAACATAGCCAAACAAATAGAGGCACAAGTAGAGATAAAATTAGTGGCATATAAAAAGGAAATGAACAAGGAAATAGAGACCATCGTAGAGAGAAAGGAATCCAAATTCAAACAGATGAAAGAAATGGTGCAAGGCATGAAAACAGAATTAGAATCAATAAAGAAAACACAAAATGAGAAAACCCTTGAGCTGGAGAACTTGGAGAAAAGAGCAGGAACCACAAAAGTAAGCATCACCAACAGAATACAAGAGATGGAAGAGAGAATCTCTGGAGCTGAAGACACACTTGCAGAAATTGATACTTCTCTCAAAGAAAAAGTAAAATCAGAAAAGTTCCAATCACAAAATATTCGAGAAATCAAGGATGCTATGAAAAGACAAAATCTAAGAATAATTGGAATTGATGAAAAAGAAGACTCCAGGCTCCAAGGTCCAGAAAATATTTTCAAGAAAATCATAGAAGAAAATTTTCCCAACTTAAAGAAAGAGATGTTTATAAATATACAAGAAGCCTACAGAACTCCAAATAGACTAGACCAGAAAAGAAACACATCACGTCACATCATAGTCAAAACACTAAATCTACAGAACAAAGAAAAGATATTAAAAGCAGCCAGGGAAAAAGGCCAAGTAACATATGAAGGTAGACCTATCAGAATCACACCGGACTTCTCATCAGAAACTATGAAAGCCAGAAGGACCTGGGCAAGTATCATGGAGACTCTAAGAGATCACAAATGTCAACCCAGACTACTATACCCTGCAAAGCTTTCAATCAACATAGATGGAGAAAAAAAAATATTCCATGACAAAACTAAATTTACGCAATATCTACACAGCAAACCAACCCTACAGAAGATACTAGAAGGAAAACTCCAATCCAACGAAAACAACTTCACCCAAGAAAACGGGGCATACAGATAATATCCCAACAAAAACGAAAGGAAAACAAGCAATGAAACAGGGTAAGATCACCGACTCCATTACAAAAGGAACTAACATGCATTGGTCACTACTATCTATCAATATCAATGGACTCAACTCCCCAATAAAAACACACAGGCTAACAGAATGGTTGCAGAAACAGGATCCAACATTCTGTTGCATCCAAGAAACACACCTATGCAACAAAGATAAACACCACCTCAGAGTAAAGGGCTGGAAAAATGTTTTTCAAGCAAATGGTTCCAGAAAACAAGCTGGAGTAGCCATCCTAATATCTAATAAAATAGACTTCCATCCAAAGTTAATCAAAAAAGATGAGGAGGGCCACTATATTCTCATCAAAGGAAAAATCCACCAAGAGGACATCACAATCTTGAATATCTATGCCCCAAATACATGAGCACCTACATTCATAAATGAAACATTATTAAAGCTTAAATCATACATTGATCCTAATACCTTAATAGTGGGAGACTTCAACACCCCACTCTCATCAAGGGACAGATCAACCAGATAGACACCAAATAGGAAAATAAAAGCACTCACAGAATCCCTAAATCAAATGGACCTAATAGACGTCTACAGATCTTTTCACCCAAACTCAAAAGAGTATACCTTCTTTTCAGCACCACATGGAACCTTCTCCAAAATAGACCATATAGTGGGTCACAAAGCAAGCCTCAACAGATACAAAAGGATTGAAATAATCCCTTGTATACTATCCGACCACCATGGATTAAGCTGGACATCAACAACAACAGAAACAACAAAAAGCCGACACACACATGGAAACTGAACAACTTACTACTCAATGACAGCTGGGTCAAGGAAGAAATAAAGAAAGAAATTAAAGACTTCCTAGAATTCAATGAAAATGAAGGCACAACATACCCAAATTTATGGGACACATTGAAAGCAGTGCTCAGAGGAAAATTTATACCACTAAATACCTGCAAGAAGAAATTCGTAACATCACATACAAACAACTTAATGGCCCAACTGAAAACCCTAGAAAAAAAGAAGCAGATACACCCAAGAGGAGCAGAAGGCTGGAAATAATCAAACTCAGGGCTGAAATCAATCAATTAGAAACAAATAAAACTATCCAAAGAACCAATGAAACAAAAAGCTGGTTCTTTGAGAAAATCAACAAGATAGACAAACCCCTAGCCAAACTAACTAAAAAGCAGAGAGAAACTATCCAAATCAGCAAAATCAGAAACAAAAATGGGGACATAACTACAGATACTGTGGAAATCCAAACAATTATTAGGTCATACTACAAAAACCTTTATGGCACAAAATTTGAAAATCTAAATGAAATGGATAATTTTCTTGACAGATTCCATCTACCAAAATTAAGCTAAGCTCAGGTAGAAAGACTGAATAGCCCTATATCTCCCAAGGAAATTGAAGCAGTCATTAACAGTCTCCCCTCCAAAAACAGCCCTGGACCAGATGGCTGCAGCGCAGAATTCCACAAGACCTTCAAAGAAGTGCTAACACCAATTCTCCTCAAACTCTTCCACAAAATAGAAACACTACCAAACTCATTCTATGAAGCCACAGTCACCTTGATACCTAAACCACACAAAGATCCAACAAAAAAAGAGAACTTCAGACCTATATCTCTTATGAACATTGATGCAAAAATATTCAATAAAATACTTGCAAACCGAATCCAAGAACACATCAAAGATATCATCCACCATGACCAAGTAGGCTTCATCCCAGGCATGCAAGGGTGGTTCAACATACTGAAATCCATCAATGTAATCCACCACATAAACAAACTAAAAGAGAAAAAACACATGATCATCTCCTTAGATGCTGAAAAAACATTTGACAAAGTCCAACACCCATTCATGTTTAAAGTCTTGGAGAGATCAGGGATACAAGGCACATACATAAAGATAGTAAAGGCAATATACAGCAAGCCTATAGCCAATATCAAACTCAATGGAGAGAAACTTAAATCAATCACACTGAAATCAGGGACAAGACAAGGCTGCCCACTCTCTCCATATCTCTTCAACATAGTACTTGAAGTCCTAGCCAGAGCAATAAGACAACTAAAGGAGATCAAGAGGATACAAATCGGAAAGGAAGAGGTCAAAGTGTCACTATTTGCAGATGATATGATAGTATACATGAGCGACCCTAAAAATTCAACCATAGAACTCCTTCAGCTGATAAACACCTTCAGCAAAGTGGCAGGATACAAAATCAACTCAAAAAAATCAGAAGCCCTCCTGTACATCAAAGACAAAAAGGCTGAGAAAGAAATTAGGGAAACAACACCCTTCACAATAGCCACTAATAACATAAAGTACCTTGGTGTGACTCTAACCAAGGAAGTGAAAGACCTGTTTGAGAAAAACTTCAAATCTCTGAAGAAAGAAATCGAAGAAGATCTCAGAAGATGGAAAGATCTCCCGTGCTCATGGATTGGTAGGATTAACATTGTGAAAATGGCCATCCTGCCAAAAGCAATCTACAGATTCAATGCAATACCCATCAAAATACCAGCTCAATTCTTTACAGACCTTGAAAAAAAGATTCTCAGCTTCATATGGAGAAACAAAAAACCCAGAATCTCCAAAACGATCCTGTACAACAACAGATCATCTGGAGGTATCTCCATCCCCGATCTCAAGCTGTACTAAAAGGCAACAGTAATAAAAACTGCATGGTATTGGCATCGAAACAGAAAGGAGGATCAATGGAACCGCATAGAAGACCCAGAAATAAACCCACACACCTATGAATACTCGGTATTTGACAAAGAAGCCAAATCCATTCAATGGAAAAAAGACAGTATATTCAACAAATGGTGCTGGTCCAACTGGATGTCTACATGCAGAAAAATGAAAATAGATCCATATTTATCACCCTGCACAAAACTAAAGTCAAAGTGGATCAAGGACCTCAACATAAAACCAGATACTCTAAATCAGTTGGAAAAAAAAGTGGGGAACAGCCTAGAACTCATTGGCACAGAATACAACTTCCTGAACAGAACACCAACAGCACAGGCTCTAAGAGCAACAATCAATAAATGGGACCTCATGAAACTGAAAAGCTTCTGTAAAGCAAAAGACACAGTCATCAAAACAAAATGACTGCCTACAGATTGGGAAAGAATCTTCACCAACCCTTTATCTGACAGAAGGCTAATATCCAGTATATATAAAGAACTAAAGAAGCAGAAAAGCAACAAACCAAGTAATCCCATTAAAAAATGGGGAATGCAGCTAAACAAAGAATTCTCAAAAGAGGAACATCAAATGGCAGAGAAACACTTAAAGAAATGCTCAACCTCATTAGCCATTAGGGAAATGCAAATCAAAACAACCCTGAGATTTCACCTTACACCCATCAGAATGGCCAAGATGAAAAACTCAAGGGACAACACATGCTGGAGAGGTTGTGGAGAAAAAGGAACCCTCCTCCATTGCTGGTGGGAATGTAAACTGGTACAACTACTTTGGAAGTCAATCTGGCGCTTTCTCAGACAAATAGGAGTAGTGCTACCTCAAGACCCAGCTATACCACTCCTAGGTATATACCCAAAATTTGCTCAAGTACACAACAAGGACATTTGTTCAACCATGTTTGTAGCAGCTTTATTTGTAATAGCCAGAACTTGGAAACAACCCAGATGTCCATCAACAGAGGAATGGATACAGAAATCGTGATATTTTTACACAATGGAATACTACTCAGCAATCAAAAGGGAGGAAATCATGAAATTTGCTGGCAAATGGTGGGATCTAGAAAAGATCATTCTGAGTAAAGTATCCCAGAAGGAGAAAGACAAACTTGGTATATACTCGCTTATATAGACCTACAAGATATGATAAACATAATGAAATCTACACACCTAAAGAAGATAATCAAGTAAGTGGACATGGGTGAAGATGATCAATCCTCATTTAGAAAGACAAATGGGATGTGCATTGAATGTATGACAGGAGTCTACCACAAAAGGCATCTGAAAGACTCTACCTAGCAGTGTTTCAAAGCAGACACTAAGACTCATAACCAAACCATGGCAGAGTGCAGGGAATCATATGAAAGAAGGGGAGTTAGTATGATATGGAAAGAATAGGAGCTCTACAAGTACCAAATATATCTGGGCACAGGGACTTTTCTGAGAATGACACTCAACCAAGGACCATCTATGGATATAACATAGAACTTCTGCTCGGATGTGGCCCTTGGTAGCTCAGTAACCAAGTAGTTTTCCAAAGCAAGGGGAACAAGGACTATTTCTAACAGAATCTCAAGGGCAGGCTCTTTGTCCTCCCCCCCCCCAGGGGAGGAGCAGTCCTGTTAGGCCACAGAGGAGGACTTTGCAGCCAGCCTTGAAGATACCTGATAAAACAGGGTCAAATGAAAGGGGAGGAGATCCTCCCCTATCAGTGGACTTGGAAAGGGGCAGGGAGGAGACCAGGGAGGGAGTTGGGGAGGGGGAGGGAATGAGGGAGTGGGATACAGCTGGGACACAGAGTTAACAAATTGTAACTAAAAAGAAAAATTAAAAAAATTAAAAAAAAAAAAAGAAATGAATCATATAACCAACTACAGAACCGGCTGTTTCTCTCTAGCAGTGATATACAGGATCTTTCTCTGGCAGACTTTCTTGCCACATTTTTTTCATTTCAATGCCTTTCAAACCTCTCTTCTGGCAACAAAAAGTCTAGAAATCTACACAGTTTTTTGAGAGACTACATTTTATTTCCTTGGAAATTTAAGCACCAACAGATTGGCTGTTCTTCTTCTACCCACAGCCCACATCTTACCAAACCTCAAAGAAAAAGTGGGTTAGAGAATATAAGAACAACAGAAGTCATGGGAGTTAGCCCAGTCAGGATGAGAATTAAACACTATCTTTTGGGTCATACACCCTGTAGAAAGCACCTAAGAGAGGCATGGCTCTACCTCCAGGCTCCAATTCTGACAACCAAGGTTTCAGTATCTTCCCTTCAGAGATGAGGAACCCAAAGTCCAGAGAAACAAGATCACTGGCCCCAAAATACACCAACATCTATTAACATAAATTTTATTGCACTGTCTCTTAATACAGTGAAAATTTAAAAGTACACTTTTCTGAAGCACATGCAGCTACATTCCGCATGCCTGTCTCAATGTAAGAAAATAAAAACTTCACACTCTCTTCAGCAGAGAGAATTTATAGTGCCAAAAAGAAAGCACCCTGCCATAAATTCTGGTGAAGGAAGACAAGCTTTATGCATATACATCAAAGCCAAAATTTTAGTTTTAGAATAGAAGTTATATACTTAAAATGAAGAACCAGTGGTTGCATGTTCAAGATCCCTAGTCTGAGTAGGACTCACCCCATTCAACAGATGTCAGTACCTATTTACATTTTTTAATGAGCACATAGAAGACAGGTGTTCAGAAAAAAAAAAAAAAAAAAAACAAAAACAAAACCTGAAAACAGCAAAGATGTTCCTCAAGAAGTGAAGGATGGATAAAGAAAATGTGGTACATTTACACAATGGAGTATTATTCAGCCATTAAACAATGACATCATGAAATTTTCAGGCAAAATGGTGATGGAACTATAAAAGATCATCCTGAGTGAGGTAACCCAAACACAGAAAGACAAACATGGTAAGTACTCACTTATAAGTGGATATTAGTCATAAAGTGAAACATAACCATGCTACAAACCACAGACCCAAAAAAGCTAAGTAACAAGAAGAGTCCATGGGGGACACTTAAATTTTACTGAGTTGGGAAATAAAAGGATGGGATGGATAGAGGGATGAATGACGATGGGGTGAAGATGGGAATAGGATGGATGAAGTAGGGGAAGGACAGAAGGAAAGAGTATTGAGAGAGATAACTGGATTGGGGGGGCACCTCTAGGACTAGCTGGAAACCTAGGACAATAGAAACTCCCAGGAATCTATGAGAGGATCCTACCTAAGACTCCTAGTAATGAGGGATAAGGAGCCTAGATTGGCCGTTTCCTATAACCAGGCAAGACTTCTAGGGAAGGGATAGGAACACCAACCCAGGAACAAAAATTTAGACCCACAATATGTCCTGCATACAAGATGTGCAAAGGTAAAAAAAAAAATGGAGAATTTGAAGGAAAGATCACCCAGCTTGAGACTTACGACATAAGAGGAAGCCCACCACAGACACTATTAATGATATTCTGCTATACTTGTAGACAGGAGTCTAGCATAAGTGTCATCAGAGAGGTTTCACCCTGAAACTGATGAAAACTAATGCAGAAATGCACAGCCAAACATTAAGTGGAACTTGGGGAATTCAATGGAAGAGGGAGAGGAAGGATTGATTGAGCCAGAGGGGTCAAGAACACCCCAAGAAAACGCACATAATCAACTAACCTGGTGCATAGATGCTCATAGACACTGAACTGCCAACCATAGAGAATAAATGAGATAAACCTAAGCCCTCTGCATATATATAACTGTTGTCCAGCTGGGTCTTCATATGGGACTTCTAAATTAGGAGCAGGGACTGTGTCTGACTACATCACCTGCCTTCAGATCCACTTTCCCCTAACTGGGCTGCATTTTTTAGCCTCAAAAGAAGATGTGCCTAATGTTTCTGTAACTTGATATGCCAAGGCTGGTTGATATCCAAAGTAGGCCTCCAGTTTTCTGAGGAGAAGGGAGGAGAAATAGATGAAGTGGGAATGTGAGATAAGACGGAAGGACTGGGAGGACAGGAGGGAAGGGAATCTGCAAATAAGATGTAAACAAATAACTTAATCGATGAAAAAGAAACAGTAAACTCTTATCTTTAATTAGATGTCCTTATCAAAATAAAAGCCATCCATCCACCTTGAAGTAAGAGACAAAAAAAAAAAAAAGAAAAAATCCACGTTAGCACTTCTGGAGAAAATCAAATAATACCATGATTATGATTACAGATTACAATTCATCATTGCTTTGAGTTTCATCCATTCTTTCCATCCATCTACAAGCGCTCATCAGACCAAAGAATAAAAATGTAAAAGAATGTGTTATTTTTTATTAATTTAATTTTATTTATTTTTTTATTAATTAAACTTTATTTACTTTGTATCAACCCTATAGTTCCCTCCCTCCTCCCCTCCTAATCCCTTCTGTCCTTGCCCTTCTCTATGCATGCCCCTCCCCAAGTCCACTGGTAGGAAAGGTCTTCCTCTCCTTCCTTCTGATTCTAGTCTATCAGATCTCATCAGGAGTGGCTGCATGGTTTTCCTCTGGTGGCCTGGTAAGGCTGCTCCCCCATTAGGGGGAGGTGATCAAAGAGTGCACCAATAAGTTAATGTCAGAGACAGTCCCTGTTCCTATTACTATGGAACCCACATGGACACTGAATTGTCATGTGCTACATCTGTGCAGGGGTTCTGGGTTATCTCCATGCATGCTATGTGGTTGGAGTATCAGTCTCAGGGAAGACCCCTGTGCTCAGATTTTTTGGTTCTGCTGCTCTCTTTGTGGAGCTCCTGTCTTCCTGTCCTTTCCAGATCTTACTATTTCCCACTTCTTTCATAAGAATTCCTGCATTCTGCCCAAAGTTTGGCCATAAGTCTCAACATCTGCTTTGATAGTTTACAGGGTAGAGCCTTTCAGAGGCCTTCTGTGGCAGGCTCCTAACTTGTTCCCTGTTTTCTCCTTCTTCTGATGTCCATCCTGTTTGCCTTTCTGGATGGGATTGAGCATCAAGAGTCCTCCCTCTTGATTAGTTTCTTTAGGTGTACAGATTTTAGTAGGTTTACCCTATATTATGTCTATATGACTGCATATATACCGTGTGTTCTTTCTGCTTTTGAGATACCTCACTCAGGATCATCTTTACCAGTTCCCACCATTTGCCTGCAAATTTCATGATTTCCTTGTTTTTTATTGTTAAGTAGTATTCCATTGTGTAAATGTACCATACTTTCTGTATCCATTCCTCAGTTGAGGGGCATCTTGGTTGTTTCCAGGTTCTGGCTATTACAAATAAAGCTGCTACAATATTTGCTATGGTTGAGCAAATATTCTTATTGTGTACTTGAGCCCCTTTTGGATATATGCCTAGAAGTGGTATAGCTGGATCTTGAGGAAGTACTAATCCTAATTGAGAAAGCACCAGATTGATTTCCAGAGTGGTTATAAAAGTTTACATTCCCACCAGCAGTGGAGGATGATTCCCCTTTCTCCACAACCTCTCCAGCATGTGCTGTCACTTGAGTTTTTTATCTTAGCCATTCTGATGGGTGTAAGGTGAAATCTCAGGGTCATTTTGATTTGCATTTCCCTGATGACTAATGACATTGAGCATTTCTTTAAGTGTTTCTCTGTCATTCGATATTCCTCTATCAAGAATTCTCTGTTTAGTTCTGTTTCCCATTTTTTAATTGGATTACTTAATTTGTTGCTTTTTAGCTTCTTAAGTTCTTATATATACTGGATATTAGCCTTCTGTCAGATATAGGGTTGGTGAAGATCCTTTTCCAATGTGTACGTAGTCATTTTGTTCTGAGGACAGTGTCCTTTGCTTTATAGAAGCTTTTCATATTCATGAGATCCCATTTATTGATTGTTGCTCTTAGAGCCTGTGCTGTTGGTGTTCTGTTTAGGAAGTTGTCTCCTGTGCCAATAAGATCAATGCTCTACTCTACTTTCTCTTCTAATAGATTTAGGGTGTTTTGTTTTATGTTGAGTTCTTTGATCCACTTGACCTTTAATTTGTGCAAGGTGATAAATATTCATCTATTTGCACTTTTCTACATATAGACATCCAGTTAGACCAGCACCATTTGTTGAAGATGCTGGGTTTTTTTTTTTTTTTCATTGTATGATTTTTGGCTTCTTTGTCAAAAATTAAATTTCCCTAGGTGTGTGATTTTGTTTCCATGTCTTGGATTCGATTCCATACAAACAAGTCTGTTTCTATGCCAGTGCCATTCAGTTTTTATTACTGTTGCTCTATAGTACAGCTTGGGATCTAAGATGAAGATACTTCCAGGCGATCTTTTATTATACAGGATTGTTTTAGCTATTCTGGGTTTTGTTTTGTTTTGTTTTGCTTTGTTTTGTTTTTCCATATGAAATTAAGACTTGTTCTTTCAATGTAAAAAATGTATTGGTATTTCAACGGGAATTGCATTGAATCTGTAAATTGCTTTTGGTAGGATAACCATTTTCACTACATTAATCCAATCCATCTATGAGCATAGGAGATCTTTCCATCTTCTGATACCTTCTTCAATTTCTCTCTCCAGAGACTGGAAGTTTTTTCATATAGGTCTTTCTCTTGCTTGGTTACAGTTACAACAAAGAACTTTATGTCCTTGGTGGCTATTGTGTAGGGTGTTGTTTACCTAATTTCTTTCTCAGCCCATTTGTCTTTTGTATAGAGGAGGACTTCAGGTTGTTTTTTTTTTTTTTTTGAGTTAATTTTGTATCCAGCAACTTTGCTGAAGGTGTTTATCAGCTGAAAGGGTTCTATGGTAGAATTTTTGGGGTGATTCATGTATACTATCATATCATCTGCAAATAGCGATACTTTGAGCTAAACCGAGAATTCTCAACAGAGGAATATCAAATGGCAGAGAAACACTTAAAGAAATGTTCCACATCCTTAGTCATTTGGGAAATACAAATCAAAACGACCATGAGATTTCACCTCACACCCATCAATGCATGCTGAAGAGGATGTGGAGAAAGGGCAACACTCCTCCACTGATGGTGGCAATGCAACCTTGTACAACCACTTTGGAAATCAATCTGGTGCTTCCTCAGAAAATTAGGAATAGCACTACCTCAAGATCCAGCTGTACTACTCCTAGGCATATACCCAAAAAGATGTCCCACCATTCAATAAGGACATTTGCTCAGCCTTGTTCGTAGCAGCTCTATTCACAATAGCCAGAATCTGGAAACAACCTACATGTCTCTCAGTGGAAGAATGGATACAGAAATTGTGGTACATTTACACAATGGAATACTACTCAGCAATTAAAAATGAGGAAATCATGAAAATTGCAGGCAAATGGTGAGAACTAGAAAAGATCATCCTGAGTAATATAACCTAGAAGTAGAAAAACACATATGATATACACTCACCTATAAGTGGATATTAGCCATATAATATAGGAAAAACATACTAAAATCTATAGTCCTAAAGAAGCTAAACAAGGAGGACCCTAGCGAAGATGCTTAATCCTCATTCAGAAAGGAAAACAAGATAGACATCAGAAGATGGAGAAGACAAGGTACAGGACAGGAGCTTTCCACAGAGGACTTCTGAAAGATTCTACCCACTAGGGTATCGAAGGAGATACTGAGACTCATAGTCAAACTTTGGGCACAGTGTCGGAATCCTTATGGAAGAAGAGAGAGATAGAAAGACCTGAATGTGACAAGAACTCCACAAGAAGAACAACAGAGCCAAAATACCTGGGCCCAGAGAGGCCTGCAGAGACTGATACTCCAACCAAGGACCATGCATGGTAAGGACCTAGATCCCCTGTTCACAGGAAGTCCATTGGCTGCTTAGTCTCTAATTGGGTTCCCTAGTAAGGAGTACAGGGGCTGTCTCTGACATGAACTTAGTGGTAGGCTCTCTGATCACCTCTCCCTGGGGGGTGCAGCCTTGCCAAACCACAGAGGAAGATGCAGCCAGCCTTGATGAGACCTCATTGAATAGAGCAGATAGAAGGGGAGGAAGTCCTCCCCTATCAGGGGACTAGAGAAGGAGCAGAGTGGGAGAAGAGGGAGGGTGGGTAGGAGTGGCAGGAGATGAGAGAGGGGGCTGCAGTGGGGATACAAAGTAAATAAATTGTAGCAAATAAATATAAAAATAAAATGAAACTTTAAAAGAACGTGTTATTTATTATTTGACAATGGCATACAAGTACACATGTATGTTAATTATATCTTCTTCCAAGTCCCTCCTTTACCCCTCCATACACAGTCGACATATTCCTATTCCTCTTTCATGTCCTGGCATCTTTTGGTAAACTATTGAACCTAATTTCTGCTACTTGGTGGGATATTGACCTGTCTTGTGCAGGTGTTGTACAATTAATCATACTGCATAGATGGCCATGGGTGCAATGGTCTGTTGTGCCATGTCCAGAAGATAGCATTTCACAACACTATTCTGCTTGATCTTTCATAATGTTCTCAGAGCCTTAGGGTGGGGAAGGAATGGACGTGGATGATTCATCTAGGCTGAAGTTCACAATAGTCATTTATTCCTAGCTTCAGTTATGAGTCTCCTGCATTAACTGTTAGCCACTGCAGAGAAAAGGTTGAGGGTAGCAATGTTCTAAGTGCATGGAAATAGATATTTAGAAGGCAATTTGACAACCTGTCCATTTAGTAAGACAAAAGGAATAAGTTCCACCATTTGAGCCTATGACTTTTGACCACAGACTTTTGACCAGGTTTATTAATTCCCTCCTGCAAAACAGGTCTTAGGTTCAATCCAAAAGTAGCTGTAATCATCATAATGCACATGCCACTACTGCAGCAGTGGATACATTTTGCCTGACAGATTGATAGAGCAAATAGGGTTTGCTTCCTGGTAACACTACTGGTGGTCTTTTTCTTCTGAAAGTATGTGTGACACCTATCAGGGCCATGAAAGCTAGCCAGCAGAAAGGAAATCAAAAGATCAGTTGTAGATTGACTTTTCTGTGTTCTGCAACCAGTGAGTGGAATCTCAGTGTCCAGTAACAGAGGGTTTTGAGAAGCCTTTGGAGACTCTTTTACCAATAACTGATGGGAAGGAATCCAATTCCTGCCACAAAATTTTTCATTTAATAATCCATGTTTTAGAAGTAATCCCCATGCAAGGTATCTGTGTTTAAACTTTTGAAAAAAATATACATTTATCATAGAATGGTATTAGAAGGGTCCATTCCTTCCCTATAAAATTGAAAAATGTGAGGAGCATTGGAGTTAGGAGCATTTTAAAAATCTGCTAAAAATTCATCAAAAATCATTCACATGTAGGGTTTCTTTGTTGAATGACTCTTTATAGGAACTTTAATCTCATCACTTTTTTGGTCATAACAGTCGTATTTGTATTGTCAAATCTTTATAGAAATACACTGTGCATGCATGGTCCTTAGTTGATGCATCAGTCTCTGCAGTTCCCCCTGGGCCCAGTTTTTTTGGCTTTGTTGATCTCCTTGTGGAGCCCCTGTCCCTTCTGAGTCCTTCTAGCTTCTTTTTCTTCCATAAGACTGCCTGTACTCTCCTCAAAGTTCGGCTGTGAGTCTCTGCCTCTGCTTTGATCCTCCACTGAGTCTTTTAGAGGATATCTATGGTAGGTTCCTGTCCTTTTCTCTCTCTTCCACTGCTCCTGTGTCTATCCTGTTTACCCTTGTGAAAGAGATTTTAGCATCCTCCCTAGGGTCTTGCTTGTTGTTTAGCTTCCTTAGGTCTGTAGATTTTAGTACATTTTTCTTAAATATGGGGGTAATATCTGCTTATAAGTGAGTATATACCATGCATGTCTTTCTGCTTTTGGGTTACCTCACTCAAGATGATCTCTTCTAGTTCCATCATTTGCCTGCAAATTTCATGATTTCCTTGTTTTTAATGGCCGAGTAGAATTCTATTGTGTAAATGTACCACAGTTTCTTTATCCGTTCTTCAGCTGAGGGGCATCTAGGTTGTTTCCAGACTCTGGCTATTATTAGTAAAGGTGTTATGACCATAGTTGGCCTTAGAACCCCTGTTCAGATACAAGCCATGGGCAGCTCAGTTTCTAAGTAAATCCCTTACTAAGGTGAGCAGGGACAGTCTCGGACATGAACTAGGTTGCTTATTCTTTGATCACTTCCCCTTCGTGTGTTAGCCTTACCAAGCCACAAAGGAAGAGGATCCAGGTAGTCCTGATGAGACTTGATAGGCTAGGGTCAGATAATAGTGAAGAAGGACTCCCCCTTTTCAGTGGACTAGGGGAGGGTGAAAGGGTTAGACTAACTTTGTGACCTGTATGTCTTCTAAAGCCTATAGTTTTGAGTTTTAGGTTCAGGTTAAGCTAAAGCCTCATAGTACCTTTCCAGAGAATGCAGAAATGTGACCCTATATGTGAGGACAGATAGAAAAAAAGTGAGCAAGCAATGACCTTCACTCAGCAAAAAGAACGACCAGACCCTTGTCTTCGAGATAATGTTTCTTAGCAACCAAACCAGACGGCCCCAATTCTTCCTCTGAGTAGCTCCTGACTTCCAGCCAAAAATCTGCAGCCCCAATCTTCAAGGATGAGCTAACCACCCCCACCTTCAATTGCAGCTGCATCCAAACTTGGCAGGACTGACCAAGCTTGAGCACCTAAGACTAACCAATTATCTTACTTTATAGCTTCCTCATCCAATCCTAAATTTCCAAAACTGCAACTTCAAGTTTCCAGCAATTTTTCTTTTAAAAACCTAAAGGCCTTTGTCTCTGGGTGTCACTCTTTGCTGACCGGCAGGGGTAACCCAATTGCACAATGGTTAAATTAAACCTCTTGCTTTTGCAATGAGTCGTGGTCTGTGGGAGTTTCTGGGAAGGGTGCGATCTTGAACTCCTGAACTGTGAGACCCCAGGTCTTACAAGGGGGAGGGGGAAAGAGGGAGGAAGGGTGGGACAAAGAGGAGACAAGGGAGGGGACTACAATCAGGATAAAAAGTGAATAAATTGTAAAAGTAATAAAATAAAAATAAATACATTTTGAATAAATAAATAAATAAATGTCAGCTGGTACTTGGTGAATTAAAAGTAATAAAATAAAAATAAATACATTTTGAATAAATAAATATCAGCTGGTACTTGGTGAATTACAAATACTTGCCTTCTAAGTTTATTTTCTTCTTTTTAACCATGTTCGTAGCAGCTTTATTTGTTTTTTTAATATTTTTAATTTTTATTTGTATTAATTACACTTTATTCACTTTGTATCTCCCCATAAACCACTCCTTCCTCCCCTCCCAATCCCACCTTCCCTTCCTCTTCTTCACCCATTTCCCTCCCCAAGTCCACTGATAGGGGAGATCTTCCTCTTCTTCCTTCTGATCCTAGTCTATCAGATCTCATCAGGAGTGGCTGCATTGTCTTCCTCTGTGGCCTAGTAAGGCTGCTTTCCCATTAGGGGGAGGTGATCAAAGAGCAGGCCAATCAGTTCATGTCAGAGACAGTCCCTGTTTCCATTACTATGGAATCCACTTGGACTACCATGGGCTACATCTTTGCAGGGTTCTAAGTTATCTCCATACATGGTACTTTGTTAGAGTATGAGTCTCAGGGAAGACCCCTGTGCTCAGATTATTTGGTTCTGTTGTTCTCCTTGTGGAGCTCCTATACTTTCCAGATCTTTCTATTTCCCACTTCTTTCATAAGATTCCATGCACTCTGTCCAACAGTTGGCCATAAGTCTCAGCATCTGTTCTGATAGTCTGCAGGGCAGAGCCTTTCAGAGGTCCTCTGTGGCAGGCTCTTGACTTGTTCCCTCTTTTTATCTTCTTCTGATGCAGTTTATTTTTTAGATTTCTTTTTATTACCATTTAGTACATGTCTGTGTATCTATATGAATATTCACCATATGTGTGCAGGCATCCACACAAGGCAGAAGTAAGAGAATGAACTTTTGGAGCTGGGATAAGCCATTTCTCTTAGGATTTTTATTGCCTGTGAAAAGATACAATGAAAACAGCAACTCTTTTTAAGGGAAACTTTTAATTGGGAGTGGCTTATAGTTCAGCAGTTTATAATCACAGTAGGAAGTATGGCAACATGTAGGCAGACATGATGCTGGAGAGGTAGCTGAGAGTTCTACATCTGAATCTGATGGCAGCAGGAAGAGACAGTGAGCCACTGGACCTGGCTTGAGCATCTGAAACCGCAAAGCCAGCACACAGTAACTCATTTGGTCCAACAAGCCACACCTACTCCAACAAGGCCACACCTCCTAATAGCCATTCCCTATGGACCTATAGGGGCTATTTTCACTCAAACAATCACACCATTTGAGGTAAGTGTCGAAAACCAAATTATAATAATTATTGAGAACAGCAAATTTTCTTAACCACTGAGATTTCTCTGCAGAACCTCTGAATATATTTTTCCTAAATTATTCAGTTACTTGGATATACTTTCATGCATTTATTCTTACTATTGTTCATGAGCATGGAATTGCTTATAGATTTTGACAACTGTGAGCATACTTTATATAAACATGTTTTTTTTGTTTTTTTCTATTTCTTCATCCCCTTGTCTTTAATATTTTATTTTCACAAAATATAACCTTTTGCCTTGTTTATTTGGCTAGAAGAACATCAGTGAGTTTCAGAATAGAACTGTGTATTCATTTATGTATACTGCAAAATGGTTTTGACATGATCAGAAAAACTAAATAAATAGTGCCATATTCTTACAAAAATTATATATTTAGGAGGCGGGGCAAGATGGCGGCGCCAGGAGGACTCCCATTCTGAGGAGCAGCACAGCAGAATTGTCACAGTGACCAGCAATCAGAACTCGCGGCCGTAAAACACAAGTGATTGTGTTTTACAGGTGAGAGGATACCCCACGGTGGGGGATTCAATCAGCTTTAACTCACCCGGCTAAACCACGGAAGAGATCCTGGTTCCGCCAGGCGCTTGGTCGCCAGCCCAGAGCTACATGCCAGTGTGATCTGGTCACTGTCCCAAACTGAACTGTGGGCCCACAACACGACAGACTGGATTTTCCAGTCGAGAGATAACCCCACGGAGCAGGAAACAATTGGGACCGACCTTAAGTCACCCAGACATCCTCTGGAAGACTCGGGTTCAGCGGGCACCCCAGGAGCCAGCCCAGAGCGAGAGCCGGGGACTCAGGTGCCTGCACAGAGCCCTGCTTGCGCACCTGATTCACTGCCTCAGATAGAACTATGTACACCAGGGCACCAGGGCACCACAGACTGAGTCTCACTGTAGGGTGCAAACCCACAGGGAGGGAAACGGCTGCTCTGATCTCAGAGCACTCAGCCGACACCCCTACCCTGAAAAGGTCTCGGAAAAAATAACCCAGTTTAGGCAGCTGCCAAGGCTCCGAACGCCCAGAAAGGCGGAGCCACAAGCGGGCATCTGTGCCTATGGGTTCTACTCGCCACCCCAGACAGAACAGCGGTCCCCAAAGCAAAGACTGGGTGTCTCTGGCAGGAGGAAACCCCCAACAGAGGGGATCATCAGCTCTAACGCTCAGGACACCCAACACCAAAAGACTTCTGGGATTCACACAGACTCTAGGCTTTAATGCAGGCAGGAGCGCTGTGCTCAGCCGCCATTATTGAGTTCCCCTAGGGCACTGGGACACACAGCTGCATCCTCAGACCTACAAAAGCCAGAGAGCCATTACAGCAGCCCTCAGATACTGTGCCAAGGATCAACCCATTATCCCCAGCTAGACTGACAAAACGGTGGGAATCCCTGGTCCTTCAAGAGTGCTGCACCTACAGCGTCTGGACCAGAGCAGTGCCTGCAGCCGCCCTCCCAGACAGGGACACACAGCTTCTGGTCCAGAGTGAGGCACCCAGCCTCCAGACCAAAGTGGCACCCCCAGGCGCCAACTCAACCTAGGTGCACATTCTCCAGGCCCAGAGCAAAGCACTCAGCCTCTGGCCCAGAGACTTGCTGGGCGCACCTCTCACTTTCCTGGACAGAACTGTGTGCTCCAGGATAACAGACTGAGTTTCCCTGTTGGGAGAAAACGCCACAGCTAGGGAATCAGCAGGTTCTTCAAGAGGACTGTACCTGGAAATTTAGTGAGCAGCAGCACACTAAATTTATAATGAGAAACCCAGCAGTGGGGCAGCTGTCTTGAGAACTTCTATGGGTGAGATCCCCCCCTGCCTAACAAAGACCACAGCTACTACTCAGGGCTATACACCTGAGATGAGCAGTGGCAATTCCTGAGAAACACTGGCCATACAGTGACCATAAGCAAAAAGCAGAGGAGGACTCCTTCAGGAAAAATCATCTTCTGGCCAAGGGGATTCTCCCTACCTCAGGACTCCAGGAAGCACAAAAACTAACAGCCAACACCTAAATCAGCCCAATGGGTAGAGGTCAGCATAAAAGCTCAACCAACAAAAGACAGAGCAATACGGCATCTCCAGAATCCAGCCATCCAGGGACGAACAGACCTGGACAACGCAGCATAATAGAAAATCAAGAAGATGACCTTACATCTATGATGATGAAGACAATAATAGAGGAAACAAATGAAATATGTAAAGAATTAGAGGAAGATAAAACCAAACAGATCATGGCTATCCGTAAAGAAATGGAGGAAGATAAAGACAAGCAGATTAGGGCCATCTGTGAAGAAATATGGGAAGATGCAGCCAAACAGCTTGTGGCCTTCAAAGAAGAAATAATTAAATCACTGAAAGAAAAAAAAGAAACAGAGTTGAAGAAACTAAAAGAAAAAGAGGAAAATATAATCAGACAGTTGTTTTGTAAACAAAACAACTCAAGACCTCAAGATAGTACTGGAAAAATTAAAGAAAACACAAATGGAGGAAATAATGGAGAGGAAGAATTTAGGGAAGAAAACAGGAACTACAGAGGTACGTATAACCAACAGACTACAAGAAATGGAAGAATCTCAGGTGTAGAAGATACAATGGAAGAAATCGATGTATCTGTCAAAGAAAATGTGAAATCCAAAAAATTCCTGACACAGACCGTCCAAGAAATCCAAGACAATATGAAAAGACAAAACCTAAGAATAATAGGTATAGAGGAAAAAGAAGACTCCCTTCTCCAAGGCCCAGAATATATTTTCAACAAAATCATTGAAGAAAATTTCCCCAAGTTAAAGGAGAAGCCAATAAGGATACATGAGGCCTAACAGAATACCCAACAAATTTGACCAGAAAAGAAAAGCCTCCCGCCACATAATAATCAAAACAGTAAGTACACAGAACAAAGAAAAAATACTAAAAGCTGCAAGGGAAAAAGGCCAAGTAACATATAATGGCAAACCCATCAGAATCACACCTGACTTTTTAACAGAGACTATGAAAGCCAGAAGGGCCTGGATGGATATCATGCAGACCCTAGGAGAACACAGATGTCAGCCCAGGCTGCTATACCCAGCAAAACTCTCAGTCCTCATAGATGGAGAAAACAACATATTCAATGACAAAAACAAATTTCAACATTACCTACAAACAAATCCAGCATTACAGAAGACACTGGAAGGGAAAATACAACCCAAGAAAACTAGCTACATTCAAGAAAACACAGGAAATAATTAACCTTACTACAGTAAAACAAAAAGCAACCAAGCATACAACCTTATGACTGCAGCCAACATCAAAATCAAAGGATCTAACAGCCACTGGTCATTAATCTCTCTCAACATCAATGGACTCAACTCTCCAGTAAAAAGACACAGATTAACAGAATGGATACGTAAACAAAACCCAGCAATCTGTTGCATACAAGAAACACACCTAAGTGACAAAGATAGACATTACCTGAGGGTAAAAGGTTGGAAGATGACTTTCCAAGCAAATGGACCCAAGAAACAAGCAGGAGTAGCCATTCTAATATCTGATAAAATAGACTTTCAACCAAAATTAATCAAAAGAGATGGGGAAGGACACTTCATACTCCTCAAGGGAAATTTCCACCAGGAAGACATCACAATCCTGAACATCTATGCCCCAAATACAAGAGCACCCACATTTGTAAAAGAAACATTGATAAAATTTAAACCACATATACATCCCCACACGTTAATGGTGGGACACTTCAACACCCCACTCTCAACAAAGGACAGGTCAACAAAACAGAAATTAAACAAAGAAACAATATCTCTGACAGAGGTCATGAATCAAATGGACCTCACAGACATTTACAGAACTTTACACCCAAACACAAAAGAATTTACCTTCTTCTCAGCACCTCATGGAACCTTCTCCAAAATAGACCATAGAGTTGGTCATGAAACAAGCCTCAACAGATACAAGAAGACTAAAATAATCCCTTGTATCTTGTCTGATCACCATGGAATAAAGCTGGACTTCAACAACAGAAATAGCAAAAAGCCTACACACACATGGGAACTGAACGAATTGTTACTAAATGACAGCTGGGTCAGGGAAGAAATAAAGAAAGAAATTAAAGTCTTCCTAAAACTCAATGAAAATGAAGACACAACATACCCAAACTTGTGGGACACAATGAAAGCAGTGCTAAGAGGAAAGTTCATAGCACTAAGTGCCTTCAAGAAGAAATTCGAGAGAGCTCATTCAAGCAACTTAATGGCCCACTTAAAAACCCTAGAAAAAGAAGAAGCAGACACACCAAAAAGGAGTAGACGGCTGGAAATTATCAAACTCAGGGCTGAAATTAATCAATTGGAAACAAATAAAACAATTCAAAGAATCAATGAAAGCAAGAGCTGGTTCTTTGAGAAAATCAACAAGATCGACAAACCCTTAGCCAAGCTAAATAAAAGGCAGAGAGACACCACCCAAATCAACAAAATCAGAAATGAAAAAGGGGACATAACTACAGACACTGAGGAAATCCAAACAATAATTAGGACTTACTTCAAAAGTCTATATGCCACAAAATTTGTAAATCTAAATGAAATGGACAATTTTCTTGATCGATTTGACTTACCAAAGCTGAATCAGGACCAGGTAAATCAATTAAATAGTCCTATATCCCCCAAAGAAATAGAAGCGGTCATCAAAAGTCTCCCAACATAACAGAGCCCAGGACCAGTTGGCTTCAGCCCAGAATTCTACCAGACTTTAAAAGAAGAGCTAACACCAATTCTCTTCAAACTATTCCACAAAATAGAAACAGAAGGAATATTACCAAACTCATTCTATGAAGCCACAGTCACCTTGGTACCTAAACCTCACAAAGACTCAACAAAGAAAGAGAATTTCAGGCCAATCTCCCTTATGAACATTGATGCAAAAATACTTAACAAAATACTTGCAAACCAAATACAAGAACACATCATAGATATTATCCACTATGACCAAGTAGGCTTCATCCCAGGTATGCAGGGGTGGTTCAATATACAGAAATCCATCAACGTGATCCACCATACTAACAAACTGAAAGAAAAAAACCACATGATAATCTCCCTAGATGCTGAAAAAGCATTTGACAAAATCCAACATCCATTCATGTTTAAAGTACTGGAGAGATCAGGGATAAAAGGCACATATCTAAACATAGTAAAGGCGATATACAGCAAGCCTATAGCCAACATCAAACTGAACAGAGAGAAACTTAAGTCATTCCCACTGAAATCAGGGACAAGACAAGGCTGCCCACTCTTTCCATATCTTTTCAACATAGTGCTGGAAGTCCTTGCTAGAGCAATAAGACAGTTGAAGGAGATCAAGGGGACACAGATGGGAAAGGAAGAAGTCAAATTATCACTATTTTCAGATGATATGATAGTATACATAGGTGTCCCCAAAAACTCTACCACGGAGCTCCTACAGCTGATAAACACCTTCAGCAAAGTGGCCGGATAAAAAATTAACTCAAAAAAATCAGTACCCTCCTGTATACAAAAGACAAAAGGGCTGAGAAAGAAAATAGGGAAACAACACCCTTCACAATAGCCACAAAGGACATAAAGTAACTGGGTGCGAACCTAACCAAGCAAGTCAAAGACTTCTATGAAAGAAATTTCCAGTCTCTGAAGAAAGAATTAGAAGAAGATATCAGAAGATGGAAAGATCTCCCATGCTCATGGCTTGGCAGGATTAACATAGTAAAAATGGCCTTTTTACCAAAAGCAATCTACAGATTCAATGCAATTCCCATCAAAGTGCCAACACAATTTTTTACAGACCTGGAAAGAAAAATTCTCAACTTCGTATGGAATAACAAGAAACCCAGAATTGCTAAAACAATCCCCTAAAATAAAAGATCTTCTGGAGGTATCTCCATCCATGATCTCAAGCTGTACTATAAAGCAACAGTTATAAAAACTGCATGGTACTGGCATAGAAACAGAATGGTGGATCAATGGAATTGAATAGAAGACCTAGAAGTAAACCCACATACCTATGGACACCTGATTTTTGACAAAGATGCCAAAACCATACAATGGAAAAACGATAGCATCTTAAACAAATGGTGCTGGTCCAACTGGATGTCTACATGTAGAAAAATGAAAATAGATCCATACTTATCACCCTGCACAAAACTGAAGTCCAAGTGGATCAAAGACCTCAACATAAAACCAGACACATTAAATCGGCTAGAAAAAAAAGTGGGGAATACCCTAGAACTCATTGGTACAGGAGAAAACTTCCTGAACAGAACACCAACAGCACAGGCTCTAAGAGCAACAATCAATAAATGGGACCTCATGAAATTGAAAAGCTTCTGTAAAGCAAAGGACACCGTCATCAAAACAAAGCGACTGCCTACAGATTGGGAAAGAATCATCACCAACCCTCTATCTGACAGAGGACTCATATCCAATATATATAAAGAACTAAACAAGCTGAAAAGCAACAAACCAAGTAATCCACTTAAAAAATGGGGAACAGAGCTAAAGAGAGAATTCTCTGCAGAGGAATATCGAATGGCAGAGAAGCACTTAAAGAAATGCTCAACCTCATTAGCCATTAGGGAAATGCAAATCAAAACAACCCTGAGATTTCACCTTACACCCATCAGAATGGCCAAGATGAAAATCTCAAGGGACAACACATGCTGGAGAGGTTGTGGAGAAAGGGGAAC
>NW_026590486.1:4182957-4232161 GCF_907164565.1 Psammomys obesus
AGGGAAATGCAAATCAAAACAACCCTGAGATTTCACCTTACACCCATCAGAATGGCCAAGATCAAAAACTCAAGTGACAACACATGCTGGAGAGGCTGTGAAGAAAAGGGAACCCTCCTCCACTGCTGGTGGGAATGTAAACTTGTACAACCACTCTGGAAATCAATCTGGTGCTTTCTCAGACAACTAGGAATAGCGCTTCCTCAAGATCCAGCCATACCACTCCTAGGCATATACCCAAAAGAGGCGCAAGTACACAAAAAGGACATTTGCTCAACCATGTTTGCAGCAGCTTTATTTGTAAGAGCCAGAAGCTGGAAACAACCCAGATGCCCTCCACTGAAGAATGGATGCAGAAACTATGGTACATCTATACAATGGAATATTACTCAGCAATGAAAAATAAGAAAATCATGAAATTTGCAGGTAAATGGTGGGACCTGGAAAGGATCATCCTGAGTGAGTTGACCCAGAAGCAAAAAGACACTCATGGTATATACTCACTCATATAAACATACAATATAGAATAAACCCACTAAAATCTGTACATCTAAACAAACTAAGCAAAAGAGAGGACCCTAACTAAAATGTTCAATCCCCATCCTGAAAGGCAAAGAGGATGGACATCAGAAGAAAAAGAAAATAGGAAACAACCTTGGAACCTGCTACAGAGGGCCTCTGAAAGCCAGAAGAAAACAGGAAACAACCTTGGAACCTGCCACAGAGGGCCTCTGAAAGCCTCTGCAGTAAGACTGTCAAAGCAGATGCTGAGCCTGATGGCCAACTGATGGGCAGAGTGAATGGAATTTTATGTGAGAAGTGGGAAATAGCAAGAGCTGGAGGGGACAGGAACTCCACAAGGAGAGCAACAGAACAAGAAAATTTGAACACAGGGAACTTCCCAGAGACTCATACTCCAACCAAGGACTATTCATGGAGATAACCTAGAACCCCTGCACAGATGTAACCCATGGCAGTTCAGTGTCCAAGTGGGTTACATAGTAATGGGAAGAGGGACTGCCTCTGACATAATCTGATTGGCCTGCTCTTTGATCACCTCCCCCTGAGGGGGGAGCAGCCTTACCAGGCCACAGTAGAGGACAATGCAGCCACTTTTGATGAGAAATGATAGACTAAGTTCAGAAAGGAGAGGAGAACCTCCCCTATCAGTGGACTTGGGGAGTGGCATGCATGCAGAAAGGGGAGGGAGAGTGGGATCGGGAGGGGAGGAGGGAGGGGCTTATGGGGGATACAAAATGAATAAAGTGTAATTAATAAAAAATTAAAAAAAAGAAAATAACACCCATCTAATGATTGTGTTGGACATGACTATACATCTTCTATGAAATGAAATGTAATACTAAAAAAAAAAATTATATATTTAAATTAATTTACAAAAATTCTCGGGTCCTGTAAGGGTTATTTATCCATACTTATTTTGGTAACACACCCAATTTTTCCCCCTCTGCTCTTCCATATCCCAAACTTACTTAAACTGTTAACTCCCAGAAAGTAGAAAATAATCCCTTCTACTTTCAGTGTTTCATACTACTTCCTCACTCCTTTAGACCTTTGCCCCTCCTCCTCTCAGGGACCTTTCCAGCTTAATGAGCTCTACAAATTTCCACATTAAACACACACACAAATACACATACACACACACATTTAAAAGTTCAAGGTTAGAATCTATGTATAAAAGAAAGTATTTGACATTTGTCTTTCTAGGCCAGGGCTATATCACATAGTATAATATTTTCTACTTCCATTCATTTTCCTGCAAATTTCATAATTTCAGTTTTCACTGCAACTGAACAAAATTCCATTGCATATGTTTACTTTTTTTCTTATTCATTCCTCAGCTGATGGAAATCTAGGCTGTTTCTATTTCCTAGCTATTGTAAACAGAGCAGCAATAAACATAGATGTGCAAGTTTGTCTGTAAAATTATGGAGTCCTTTTGATATATACTCAGTAGTGGTACATCTGAATCACATGAAGTTTCAATTTTTACCACCTCCGCATGGACTTAAATAGTGTTTGCATTAATTGATACCCTCCACCAAGGATAAACTTTTCTTTTTCCACATCCTCACAAGTGTCATTTATTAATTTGATAATAGCCCATCTGACTCAAATGAGATGTAATCTCAAAGTAGTTTTAAGAACATGCTTCTTTAGGAAAACACCAAATGGCAGATAACATTTCTGGTGCAGCAGAAGGGTGCAGAGGACATGGGCTGGATTTAGGAGGTTGGGCTTTTTAAGAGCAATGGCTACTATTGATGCTGTGGGGCACATGGAGGTAAAGATGAAGAAAAGGACTGGATCTAAGTCACCAAGCTAGGCTGCCTTGTCAAGGACATGTAGATCAAATCCCTAGAGATCTGCCTGTTTTCTCTATCCATTAGGGAATCAGAGATTATTGACTTTTTTCCTAGGAGCATCCCTAAAGGATGAGGTTCTAAAGTCATGTCTGTCAAAGCAGAAACAGATTCAAGCTGGCCAGTGGATCAGGTTCAAGGGAAATTTTGTTGCTACTGGCTCCTACAGTGGTCATCGTGGTGGCTATCTCCAATAACGACAGTTACTTGACTCCTGACATCTGGAAAAAGGTGGCATTTAAAGGACGGAGGCCTCAGTTGTGGCTACTACATAAGGGTTTTTATGCAAGAAAAATATGGCAAATTAATTCTGTTTAAAAACAAACAAATAAAACAATAACAACACAACAAACAAATGAAAACAGAAGCACCTACTTGTTCCATTTGCTTGAAATATATTTTAATTCCAGTCTGCCAGTATGTGTCTTTTGATTGGGAAATTGAACCTATTATTAAAATTAAATATTGATTTCTGTCCTTTTTTTGTATTTTTAAAAAATTTATTCATTGTATATCTCAATTGTAGCCCGCTCCCTCAACTGTTCCCAATCCCACCCTCCTCTCTCTTCCCCCTTGTCCCCTTTCCCTAGTCCACTAGCTTATCGAGTCTCATCAGGACTGCCTGGATCCTCTTCCTCTGGTCTGGCATGGTCACATCACCAGGGGCAAGTGATCAAGGAGCACGCAAGTGAGTTCATGACTGAAGCAGCCCGTGCTACCCTTACTCAAGAACCTATGTGGAGGAATAGAAGACATAGAAGGGACAGGAGCTCCAAAAGATGACCAATAAAGCTAAAATATCTGAGCCCAGGGGTCCTGCAGAAATTGATGCACCAACCAAAGATGATAGATGGAGAAGAGAAAGAATCCCTACTCAAATTTCTGTCATTTTAAAAATTTTGTAGTTTATATTTTTTTCCTTTTTATTTTTTATTTGGTATTATCTTAGCATAATTTATTCCTTCCTGTTGCCTTTTAAGTGGATTTTTTCCTTCAGTCTAAAGATATCTTTTAGCATTTATTTTTGGTGAGCTGACTTAAAAATCATAAGTTCTGTTAATCTATTTATTATCTTCTATGGCTTAGAATGAAATTCTTCTCTTTATACTATGCCTATACTCATAACTTTTTTTTCAGGGTGCCATTTATATCTTAGAATTCTTTCTGGTCCATCCTAATATTTCTGCTACCAAGTAAATTTTTACAGTTCTTTCATTTGTCTGAGAGCTCAGCTATTTTATTGATCTCTATTATCCACTCTATTATCCACTCTATTGTTGAGACTTCCATGTTTTAAACTTTATTTGTTTTTAGTATTATAATTCCCTTTTTTTCACTATTTTATTTTGTTATGTTCCTCTTTCAAATCATCTATTACCATCCTTATTTCACTGAGTTGTTTGTGGCTCTGAAAATATAATCATTATTTTGAGTTCTCTTTCTTTTCTGGAATTTTGTCCAACTCATTGTCACAGGATGCCATGACTGTAGGATTAATATTTTTAGGTAGAATTAATGTTGTCTTGCTTTTTCATGTTTCTTTTTTTAGTTAATTTTTTATTAGTTGCAGTTTATTCACTTTGTATCTAAGTTGTAGGCCCCTCCTTCATGTCCTCTCAACCCACCCTCCCTCCCTCATCTCCTCCCATGCCCCACTCCAAGTCCAAGGAGGACAAGTCCTCCTCCCCTTCCCTCTGACCCTCGCCTATCAGGACTCATCAGGACTGACTATATTACTGCACTGGAAATTATGCATCTGGTGTAACTTGCTTATTTTTAATACCTGCATTATTTCCATTGAAAGATTCACAGTGTTATGGTAGAACTTGTATGTAGTAGCATTAAGTGTGACATTCATAAAATAATTATTCAGAACAAGAGCTCCAGGAGTGTAGCATGATTTTTACAGTATTCCATGAGCAAGATACTATCTGGGAGATCAGCCACAGCTGTTTGATATTACAACCATGATGTAATTATTATACAATCTAATTAATAACAGTGATCTCTTCACTTTCAAAAACTATTAAAGGACAAACAACCAAGAATGGTAAGAAGTATAATTAGATGTTCATAACAAAATTTAAAAGTTTAATAGAAGGAAAATGATAAAAGTTAAGGATTAAGTATTGTATCAATTTAGAAGGTAAAAAAAATTAGATGGAAGAGAGAAACTCTGGTGCTGAAGATACACTTGCAGAAACTGATATTTCTCTCAAAGAAAAGGTAAAATCAGAAAAGTCCCAAACACAAAACATCCAAGAAATCAAAGATGCCATGAAAAGGCAAAAATCTAAGAAAAATAAGAATTGATGAAAAAGAAGATTACAGGCTCCAAGGTCCAGACAATATTTTCAAGAAAATCATAGAAGAAAATTTTCCCAACTTAAAGAAAGAGATATTCATAAGCATACAAGAGGCCTACAGAACACCAAATAGAGTAGACCAGAAAAGAAACTTGTCATGTCACATCATAGTCAAAACACTAAATATACTAACAAAGAAAAGATATTAAAAGCAGCAAGGGAAAAAGGCCAAGTAACATATAAAGTTAGACCTATTTGAATCATACCAGATTTCTCTTCAGAAACTATGAAAGCCAGAAGGTCCTGGACAGAGGTCATGCAGACTTTAAGGGACTACAGGAGCCAACCCAGACCACTATACCCAAGAAAGCTTTCAATCAACATAGATGGAGAAAACAAAATTTCCCATGACAAAACTAAACTTAAGCAATATCTACACAGCAAACCAGACTTACAGAAGATACTAGAAGGAAAACTCCAATACAAAGAAAACAACTATACCCAAGAAAACATAGGATACAGATAATTTCACAACAAATATTAAAAGAAAACAAGCAATGAATCACAGTAAGACTACCAACTCCACAATAAAAGGAACTAACATTGGAATTATAATAATATATACTATTTATTAGTATATAATATATACTAATAAAAGGAATTAACATTGATAGATAACACTATTATCTATCAACATCAATGGACTCAACTCTCCAATAAAAAGAGACAGGCTAACAGAATGGTTGTGGGAACAGGATCCAACATTGCCTCATCCAAGAAACACACCTCTGCAACAAAGATAAAAACTACCTCAGAGTAAAGGGCTGGAAAAATGTTTTTTCAAACAAATTGACCCAGAAAACAAGCTCAGGTAACTATCCTAATATCTAATAAATAAACTTTCAAAGAAAATTAGTCAAAAAGGAAAAATCTACCTGGGGGACATCACAATTTTGAACATCTATGCCCCAAATACAAGACCATCTACATTTGTAAATAAAACATTATTAAAGCTGAAATCACATATCAATCCCAACACCTTAATAGTGGGATATTTCAACATTCCACTCTCACCAAAAGACAGATCATCCAGACAAAAGCTAAACAGAGAAATAAGGGCATTTACAGAGGCCCTAAATCAAATGGACCTAATAGATATCTACAGAACTTTTCACATAAATTCAAAAGAGTATACATTCTTTTCAGTACCTCATGGAACCTTCTCCAAAATAGACCTAGTTGGTCACAAAGCAAGCCTCAGCAGATATAAGAAGACTGAAATAATCCCTTGTATCCTATATGAGCACCATGGTCTAAAGCTGGACCTCAACAACAGAAATAACAAAAAGCCTACACATACATGAAAACTGAACAACTTGCTACTCAATGACAGCTGGGTTTAGAAAAAAAGAAAGAAATTAAAGACTTCCTAGAATTCAATGATAATGAAGGCACAACATACCCAAACTTATGGGAAACAGTGAAAGCAGTGCTAAGAAGAAAGTTCTTAGCAGTAAGTGCCTTCAAAAAGAAATTTGAAACACCGAATACAAGCAACTTAAAGCTCACCTGAAAGCCCTAAAAATAGAAGAAGCAGACACACCCATGAGGAATAAATGGCTGGAAATATTCAAACTCAGGGCAGAAATCAATAAATTAAAAATAAATAAAACAATTCAAAGAATCAATGAAACCAAGAGCTGGTTGTTTGAGAAAATCAACAAGATAGACAAGCACTTAGCCAATCTAACTAAAAGACAAAGAGAAACTATCCGAATCAGCAAAATCAGAAATAAAAAGGGGGACATACCAACAGATACTGAGGAAATCCAAACAATCATTAGGTCTTCCTACAAAAGCCTATATGGCACAAAATTTGAAAATCTAAATGAAATGGACAATTTCCTTGATAAATTCCCCTTAGCAAAATTAAATCAAGATCAGGTAGAAAGATTGAATAGTCCCATATCCCCCAAGGAAATTGAAGCAATCATCAATAGTCTCCCTTCCAAAAAAAAAAGCCCAGAGCCAAATGGTTTCAGAGCAGAATTCTACCAGACCTTCAAAGAAGTGCTAACTCTAATTCTCTTCAAACAATTCCACAAGACAGAAACAGAAGGAATATTACCAAAGTCAATCTAGGAAGCCACCTCACCTTCATACCTAAAACACACAAAGACCCAACCAAAAAAGAGAACTTCAGACCTATCACTCTTATGAACACTGATGCAAAAATACTCAATAAAATACTTCCAAACTGAATCCAAGAACATATAAAAGATATCATCCACCATGACCAAGTAGGCTTTAATTCTAGACATGCAAGGGTGGTTCAATATATGGAAATCCATCAATGTACTCCACCGCATAAACAAACTGAAGGAGAAAAAAGACATGATAATCTCCTTAGATGCCAAAAAAAACCTTTAACAAAATCCAACACCCATTCATGTTTAAAGTCTTGGAGAAGTCAGGGTTACAATGCACATCCCTAAACAGTGAAGGCAATATACAGCAAGCCTATAGTTAACATCAAACTCAATGGAGAGAAACTTAAATCAATCCCACTGAAATCAGGGACAAGGCAAGGCTGCCCACTCTCTCCATATCTCTTCAACATAGAACTTGAAGTCCTAGTTAAAGCATTAAGACAACTAAAGGAGATCAAGAGGATACAAATCGCAAAGGAAGAGGTCAAAGTTTCGTTATTCACAGATGATATGATAGTATACATGAGTGACCCCAAAAATTCAACCAGAGAACTCCTTCAGCTGATAAACACCTTCAGCAAAGTGGCTGGATACATAATGAACTCAAAAAAATCAGAAGCCCTCCTGTATACCAAAGACAAAAGGGCCGAGAAAGAAATCAGGGAAACAACACCCTTCACGATAGCCACTAATAACATAAAGTACCTTGGGGTGACTCTAACCAAACAAATGAGAGACCTGTTTGAAAAAAAACTTCAAGTCTCTGAAGAAATAAATTGAAGAAGATATCAGAAGATGGAAAGATCTCTCATGCTCATGTATCGGTAAGATTAACATAGTGAAAATGGCCATCCTGCCAAAAACAATCTACAGATTCAATGCAGTCTCCATCCAAATACCAACACAATTCTTTACAGACCTTGAAAGAAGAATTCTCAACTTCCTATGGAGAAACAAAAAACCTAGAATTTCCAAAATGATCCTGTACAACAACAGATCATCTAGAGGTATCTCCATCCCTGATCGCAATTTGTACTACAAAGCAATAGTAATAAAAACTGCATTGGCATAGAAACAGAATGGTGGAACAATGGAATCAAATAGAAGTCCGAGAAATAAATCCACACACCAATGGATACTTGATTTTTGTCAGAGAATCCAAAACCATTCAATGGAAAAAGGACAGCATCTTCAACAAATGGTGCTGGTCCAACTGGATGTCTACAAGCAGAAAAATGAAAATAGATCCATACTTATCACCCTGCACAAAACTAAAGTCCAAGTGGATCAAAGACCTCAACATAAAATCAGACACACTAAACTGGTTAGAAGTAAAAGTGGGAAAGAGCCTGGAACTAATTGGCACAGGAGAAAACTTCCCGAACAGAACACCAACAGCCCAGGCTCTAAGAGCAACAATCAAAAAATGGGATCTCATGAATATGAAAAGCTTCTATAAAGCAAAGGACACTGTCATCAGAACAAAATGATAGCCTACAGACTGGGAAAGGATCATCACCAACCCTATATCAGATAGAGGGCTAATATCCAGAATACATAAAGAACTCAAGAAGTTAAAAAGCAACAAATCAAGCAATCCAATTAAAAAAATGGGGTACAGAGCTAAACAGAGAATTCTCTTACCAGTGGAAAGATCTGAGACAAAAACTAAATAGAGAACCTCGGAACCTGCCACAGAGGGCCTCTGAAAGCCTCTGCAGTGCAGACTGTCAAAGCAGATGCTGAGCCTGATGGCCAACTGATGGGCAGAGTGAATGGAATTTTTTGTAAGAAGTGGGAAATAGCAAGAGCTGGAGAGGACAGGAACTCCACAAGGAGAGCAACAGAACAAGATAATTTGAACACAGGGAACTTCCCAGAGACTCATATTCCAACCAAGGACTATCCATGGAGATAACCTAGAACCCTGACAATGCAGCCACTTCTGATGAGAACTGATAGACTAAGATCAGAAAGAAGGAGAGGAGGACCTCCCCTATCAGTGGACTTGGGGAGGGGCATGCATGCAGAAAGGGGGGGGAGGGTGGAACTGGGAGGGGAGGAGTGAGGGGCTTATGGGGGAATACAAAATGAATAAAGTGTAATTAATAATAATAATAATAATAAAATAACCAAAAAAACCTAAATAGAGAAATAATGAATCTAACACATATGAATTGAGGCCATTGATATTTAATATTTTAATTGAAGTGTATGTGTTAATGGTGGTCATCCTGCTGCTGAATTTTGCTGTTGTTGCTGGTTCTCGATTGGTTTGTTTTGTGTGTGTGTGTGTGTGTGTGTGTGTGTGTGTGCTGTTTATATTACAGAAAGTTTTTCTTCTTCAACATAGTAGATAATTTTGTTGGGGATATGAGTATACCTTGATCTTTTAGGACCTGGAATGCTTTACTCCAAGCTCTTCTGGCTTTCAAAGTTTTCATTGAGAAATATTCTGTTATTCTGATAGGTTTACCTATTTTTGTGACTTGTATTTTTTTCTCTTTCATCTTCCAATAACACTTTGTTATGTATCTTCAGTTCTTAAAACATAATATTCTGTTGGGATTTTCTTTTCAGGTCTTGTCTATTTGGTGTACTGTATACTTCTTTTATTTTGGGGGGCCTGTCTTCTTTTAGTTTGAGGAAATTTTCTACTAGGATCTTGTTTAAATCTGTTCCATGTAATTGATTTGGGATTCTTCTCCCTAATCCATGCCAATAATCTGTCTTCTGCTTGATTAATTTTTCTTGTAAGTCTTTCCTTTGAGTTTTCTAGATGTGCTTTTGTGTTTTTCAGTTCCATATTTATTTCAGCTTGAGTCTTCAATGTTTCTATCTCTTGATTGAATTCTGTTCTCAAATATTGGTTTGTCTTCTTCATTTTCATCACCCTATGTTTGTGTTTTCTTGGGCATCACCCAAGGCATTTATTTCCCTTCAGCTCTTTCTTCTAGATTTCACTCAGCTGTTTCATTGTATCTTCTTTTTTTTTAATTTATTTATTATCTATACAGAGTTCTGCTTACATGTAAGCCTACATGACACAAGAGGACACCAGATCTCATTACAAATGGTTGTGAGCCACCATGTGGTTGCTGGGAGTTGAACTTGGGACCTTTGGAAGAGTAGTCAATCCTCTTAACCTCTGAGCCATCTCTCCAGCCCCTCACTGTATCTTCTTTAAAGTCATTGAATTCTTTGATGAATTTTATGGTCATTGTTTTAAATTCTGTATACTAGAGTTCATCTAGGTAATTTTTATTATTAAGCATTTTTATTGGACTGGTAAGTTTTAAAGAGAAAATACTTGATCTTTTAAATGATTCCTATTTGGAGAGTGAGATGTGGGCATGCATATTTGTTTGGTTCTGAATTTTTAATGGACAGCACAGATTGGGAAGGAAGTAAAGATGTGTGATAGATTGGATACAGATGGTGGAGGGAAATGGGCTGGTATACAGACGTCCTGTTCCAATTGTGCTGTTTGGGGTTAAATCTGGCTGGCTGGAAGTGCTAGATATGATTTGCAAGAATCCTGTGATTTGGAGGATTCTGGGTCAAGACTAGAACTTCTTTTCAGTGAAGACAGGGAAGGGCAGACTAGGCTAGTACACAGGTTGTGGGAACAAGCTAAATATGATTTGAGGAAAAGGCATAGATGAGAAGGTCAGGGGTAGTTATACAAGAGAGTTCACTGGAGGCAGACCTGGAAAGTCTGGGTATCTAGTAGAATGGTAGAGACATTGCAGAAACCAGTAGTTGCAGGTGAGGCAGTTTCTGGCAGAAACCTAAAATACAGATGAGTCACAAGAGAAGGTCATTGTGCTAGATTCAAGCACAAGTTTTAAAAGTTTTTAATTCGGTAAATTTGTACAACCACTTTAGAAATCAATCTGCCACTTTCTCAGATAATTAGGATTAGTGCTTCCTCAAGATCCAGCCATACCACCCCTAGGCATATATCCAAAAGATGCTCAAGTACACAACAAGGATATTTGCTCAACCATGTTTATAGCAGTTTTATTCATAATAGCCAGAAACTGGAAACAACCCAGATGTCCATCAATGGAGGAATGGATATACAAATTATACATTACACAATGGAATACTACTCAGCAATTAAAAAAAAAGGAAATCATGAAATTTGCAGGGAAATGGTGGGATCTAGAAAAGAACATCCTGTGTGAGGTATCCCAGAAGTAGAAAGACACACATGGTATATACTCACTTATAAGTGGATACTAGACCTATAAAATAGGATAAACATAGTAAAATCTGTACACTTAAAGAAGCTAAACAAGGAGGAAGACCCAGGGTAAGATGATCAAACCTCACTTAGAAAGACAAAAGGGAAGGACATTGGAAGAAGGTGAAAACAAGAAACAGGATAGGAGCCTACCACAGAGGGCCTCTGAAAGACTCTACCTAGCAGTGTATCAAAGCAGATGTTGAGACCCATAACCAAACCTTGGGCAGAGTGCAGGGAATCATATGAAAGAAGAGGTAGTTAGTAAGACCTGGAGAGTGTAAGAACTCCACAAGGAGAGCAACAGAACCAAAATATCTGGGCTCAGGGGTATTTTCTGAGACTGATACTACAACCAAGGTACATTCATGGATATAACCTAGAACCCCTGCTCAGATGTAGCTCATGGCAGCTCAGTGTCCAAGTGGGTTCCCTAGTAAGGGGAAGTGGGACTGTCTCTGAATTCAGTGACTGGTTCTTTGACACCACCCCTCCCTCCCCCAGAGGCATAAGCAGCCTTGCAAGGACACAGAGGATGACATTGGGGCCATTCCTAATGATACCTGATAAGCTAGGGTCAGATGGAAGGGGAAGTGGACCTCCCCTATCAGTGGACTTGGAGAGGGTCATGGGAGGAGATGAGAGAGGGAGGGTAGGAATGGGAGGGAATGAGGAAGGGGGCTACAGCTGGGATGCAAAGAGAATAAAATGTAATTAATGTAAAAAAATTTAATTAAAAAAAGTTTTAAATTTGATCCTCTTAACTTCTATCTTGACCTGTTTCTCACTGAGTAATGAATTATTCAGTTTCCAGGAGTTTGTATACTTTTGGTTGTTGATATCAAGCTTTAATCTATGATGGTCAGCTAGAATGCAGGGTGTTATTTCTGTTTTCTTGTATCTGTTTAGACTATATGCCAAATGTCTCAGTCAAAGTTCTGTTGCTGTGAAGAGCAATATAACCATGGCAATGACTGCGGCAATTCTTACAAAGGAAAGCATTTAATTGGTGCTTGCTCACTAACTAAAATAGTCCATTATCAGCATGTCAGGAAGCATGATGGCATACAGGCAGACATGTTGCTGGAAAGGTAGCTGGGGTTCTACATCTTGGCAGGCAGCAGGAAGAGAGATTGAGCCCGGATTAAGCATCAAAAATTCCAAAGCCCATACTCCCCATGACATACTTAACCCTATAAGGCCACACCTACTCCAACACTGTCACACCTCCAAAAAGAGCCACTCCTTGATGAACAAGCCTTCAAATATAAGAGTGTATGGGGGCCATTCCTATTCAAACCACCACATCAACTATGCAGACAACTTTGGAGAGAGTTTAATGTGCATGTGGCCATAGTAGTCTGAGGCACTAGTTATGGAAACCAGGATAGATCTGGCAAGTTGCAGGAAAATGATGGTCAGGTATTTGAGGATTACTAATGAAGCTACATCCTGGAGGAAGATGTGGAAAATCTGAATATGAAATGGGGTAGTGGAGGTAACACCTAAGATTATTAATTTTTATTCTAGAATTGGAGCTTTGTTGTCTGCCTTTAATGATAACCCAAGGTCATTTACCAAAATGAACTTGCATAGTAATTGATATTAATGGAAACACCCCCAAATGCCCCAAAACTCCCCAAAAATACCATTGTTAACTCCAGCCTTGGGAATTTCCCTACTCATTTCCCTACTTATTGTGCCTCTAAGAGTCCTCACCTAAAAGTTACAGTTTTCCTAGACCCACAGCTTACTTCTTCAGCTAAAATATTTAATGTGTAAGTATATTTTAAATTTTCTTTTCATTTATTTACATCCAACCCAGTGTTCCTTTCCTCCTTTACTTCCAGTTTCTTCCCTTTCTCTTCCCCCTACACTCCTCCTCCATTTCTCTTCAGAAAAGGTCCAGCCTCGATGGATATCAACTAGCCGTGGCATATCAAGTTGCAGTAAAACTAAGCACTTTCTATTATATTACAGCTAGACAAAGCAACACAGTATGAGGACAGGATACCAAAGGCAGATATCAGAGTCAGAGATACATTCTGCCCCCACTTTAGGTGTCCCACAAGAAAATCAAGCTACACAGCTATAACATATGTGTGGAGGGCCAACACTGATCCGATGTAGGCATGCTGGGTGTCAGTTCAGTCTCTGTGAACACCAATGAGCTCAGGTTAGTTGACTCTAGGGTTTTCTTGCAGCTCCCTTGCCTCTCTGGCTACTTAAATTTTTCACCCCCTTCTTTTGTAAAATTTCCCAAGTTCTTTCTAATGTTTGACTGTGGATCTGTACATCTGTTTCTATAAGCTGCTAAATGAAGCACCTATTATGACATTTGGGCTAGATGATAATCAATGAGTATAAGCAGAATATTAGTAATAATCTTAATGATCATGGTTATCAGGACTGTGTTCCTTATCCTTTCTTTTGGCTGAAACCACCCTCCTAGAGCTTGTATTTTTTTCCTTGCCTTCTGGCCCTGGTGCCAGGGTATGAGCCTTTCCTCTGGCTTAGTCAGGCTAAGCCACTGAACTGTGGTTATGACCCATTGAATGGCTTTGTCCTTGTTTGGTCCTTCCTGAGTCCTGGGGATGTCTGAAACTACAGGCCGCAATATCATTTTTTCCCCTTTCTCATTCATTGGAGTGACATCTTCTATACCCTCTCATTCCCTGTTAGGATGCCTTTCAGAAAACCTCCAGCCTCTCCACATGACAACAAACCTGAATTACCCTAAATTTATTCACTTTTGCAATAGAATTCGAACTCATTGCTACTTAGGTAATCAATACAAGACACTGACTAATGGCACCTTAGATACTAATATTTGGATACTGTGAGTGATCAGAGAAATGAAAGAAGATTCCCTATTCCCTATTTATCTTTTCCACTCCAAGCCCTGTTTGGTTTTGTCTGGTCTGTACCCCACATCCACAGGATGTAAATGTCCTATGTTTTAAGTTACCATTGATATATCTGTAAGTTTATTGTAAAGTTCAAACTGGACATAGCAGGAGAGAAAGAAAGCAAAGGAGTAGGCCAGCTGCAGCTTGCACACAGTTGGGACATACTCTTTGATGGCTGGTGACTCTCTCAGCTCTCTCCTTCAATGCCCTCTGTCAACAGCCAAGGCTGAAATATTTCCTATCACTAAGCCTTCTTTTTTCTGAGCTCATTGGATTCAGTTTTACAGTAATTTCAGTGACTTTTAGGTATAAATAGCATTAGACTGTTGTGTGCTACTCCACTTCAATTAAAAGCTGGCTCTGGAGTTAGCTTCCCCTCCTTTAGACCCAAGCATGCTTGTTTAAATGCTTCCTCCAAAATATCTGTCCCATGTCAGCTGAGCCATCTAACTATTTACAAAGGAGAGCAAAACAAAATAGAAGGACAGATTATTGACAATGGGAAGTATTACTACTCATCTCATATTCTTTTGGTTTTGGTTTCTCTCAAAACTTTTGCTAAGGTATAAATCTTACCTCAAAAATTGTAAGCATATTGGGTCTGACTAAGAAAAGTGGTAACATTGCTTTTGCCCTGAAACTCAGATGAAGATGGACATATGAAATCAAGAAAAGAATATTTACTAGGGAGTGAACCCAGTGGAGGTGAGGTGAGCTTGGGCCCCAAAACCTATTGTCCCCATCCCAAAGAGGCCTGTGGGGCACTGGAGCAGCCTTCAGCTTGGAGTTCTTTCTGCCTTCTTCTGATCTGCCTGGCCCAACTGGGACACAGACAGCAAACCCAGTGGAGGAGATCTGGGCTTGGGCCCCAAATCCTATTTTCTGCCATCTTGAGGAAGCCTGTGTGGCACCAGAGCAGTGTTCAGGTGGAGCTCTCTCCACCTGATGCTGATCTGCCTGGCTCACTGAGACACAGACAGTGAACACAGCAGATAGACCACCCGGCCTGCTCACACCAGAGACAACCAGATGTTTAGAAGCCAGCTTAATAATATGAGCAACAAAACTCAGGGCCATGTGACACCACTGGAAACCAGCCGTGCTACCACAGCAAGACCTGGAGATACACCTGAAGTGCAAAAATTAAAAAAAAGAAAAAAAACAAACAATTTTACATTTGAGGTTATGAAAATGATAGAAATCTTAAAAGAGGAGAATAAATCCCTCAAAAAATACAGGAAAATACAATCAAACAGGTAAAAGAGTTGAATAAATCCCTTAACAAAATACAGAAAAAAATACAATAAAACTGTTCAAGACATAAAAATTGAACTAGTAGCAATAAAGAAAACACAAGCTAAGGCAATCCTGGAGGTGAAAAACCTAGGAAATAGAACAGGAACTACAGACACATGCATCACCAACAGAATATAAGAGATGGAAAAGAGAATCTCAGAAGTAGAGGATATGATTAAAGAAATGGATATATCAGTCAAGGAAAATGTTAAATTTAAAAAGTTCCTGACACAAAATATCCAAGAAATCTTGGATACTATGACAGGACCAAACCTAAGAACTAATTGGATTGAAGAAAGGAGAAGACTCCCAGCTCCAAGGCCCAGAAAATATTTTCAAGAAAATCATAGAAGAAAACCTCCCCAACAAAATCTTTTCTAGGAACAATCACTTACCTGCAAATTTCATGAGTTCAGTTTTCTCTACAGTGCAATAGTATTACATTTTGTATATAGTATTATATTATGTATGTACCACATTTTCACTATTCATTTGTCTCTTGAAGGAAATTTAAGTTGTTTTTATTTGCTGGCTATGAATAGTGTGGCTATGGACATTAGTGAGCAAGTATCTATAGAGTAGGATATCAAGTTCTTTGGGTATACACTAAGGAGTTGTGTTGTTAAATTGTATGGTAGATTTAATTTTATCACTATGAAGATTTTCTAAATTTATTTACAGAGAGCTACACCAATTTGGATTCCCACCAACAGTAAAAGAGAGTTTCTCTTTCTCCACAATCTCACCAGCACTTGGAGTTAGTTGTTCTGATGGTGCAGACATTCTGACTGAGATGAGATGAAATGTCAAATCTTCTTTAGTATGCATTTGCCTAATTGCTGATTGAGGTATTTATTAGCTATTTTTTATTTCTTTTGAGAACTCTCTGCTCATATTGATAGCCCCAAACACACACCTTCTTAAATTAGGTCATTTGTTTCTTTGTCTCTCTTTTTTGAGTTTTTTTCTATATTTTGGAGATTAGTTCTCTGACAGATGTATAGCTGGCAAGATTACCTCCAATTATATGGGATTCTTCTTTAATCATTAACTGTTTTTTAGCTACACAGAAGCTTTTCATTTTATGAGGTCCCAGTTGTCAGTTGTTGCCTTAAATCATTGGTTAATGAAGTTCTGTTCAGAAAGTCCTCTCTTATGCATATATCACGTAGGGGGATAACCATATTTTTTTCCCCAGAAGTTTCAGTGTTTCAAGTTTCAAATTGAGGTTTTTGATCCATCTGGTTCTAATTTTTGTGGTGATCTATATGGCTCTGATTTCACTATTCTGCATGTTGACATCCAGTTTTCCTAGTACCGTTTGTTAAAGATACTGTCTTTTCTCTCTAGTATATAGTTTTTATTTATTTGTTTCTTTGTTTTTCCTTCTTTGTCAACTAGTATATGGCTGTAGTTATGAGTACTCATGTTTGGAACTTCCATCTTATTTCATTGGTCTACATGTCTGTTTTTGTTTTATTATAATATTGGTTTTATTACTATATTTCTGTAATATGTTTTTGGAGTATGAAATAGCATTCTTTCTAGTACATTTGTTTGCTCAGGATTGCTTTGATTATCTGGGCTCTTTTCTGATTCTGTAAGAATTTTAGCATAGTTTTAATCTCTATATGAAGAATGTTGTGGTAGGTTTTGTTGGGATTACATTGAATCTGTGAATGGTTTTGGTAGGATGACCATATTCACAATATTAATTCCACTGATGAATGAACAAGGATGTCTTTCCATTTTCTAGTGTTTTTCTCGACTCTCTCTTTATAGATTTGAAGTTTTCTTTGTGGAGATTTTCACATGTTCTTTGATTAGTTTTATTCCAAGATATTTGTTGTCTTTAATTATATTATAAATGGGAATGTGTCCATGGTCTTTTTTCAGTGTGTTTCTTGTTGGTGTCATTAACTTTTCTATATGCCAGCAACAAACACACAGAGAAAGAGATCATGAAAAAAGTTTGTAAAGCAACTTCTATTTGTTTCCCATTTTATTGTCAGTCCAGTGTCTAGCAAACACTGGCCATTAAAGAAAGCTTCACTCTTTAGATGCATTGTTTTGTAGGATAATTTTCCTATAATTTTTTAATTTAAAATTTACTAGTGCAATGATAACAAATCCTGTAAATCTGTCTATTGAAACAGTGAATGCAATAGGGAATAAAATCAACATTAGTTCTTTCAAAATTCTCAAAGTCACACCTAATCTCATTTGTTTATTTGTTTTTATTTTGAAAGAGAAGCAGCTAAAACTGAGTAAGAACATAGGACAGAATGATACTGTAATGTGTTCTAACATCATCTTCTTCTGTATAACGGTACACTAGATTTGAAAACTCCTGTGTGAGAGTAAATTATTTAAATTAAAAATGCTTACAGTGTATCTTAATCAGAACATCAGTAAGGTGCCAGAGGAAGAACTTGATTTCATTGCTAGATTCAGGAATGATGAAATCTTTAAGGACAAAAGGTAAGTGGTATTAACTTAGAATAAAACTTAAAAGAGATAAAGAAAAGGTAGTGGGCTGAACCCTGGAAATGTTCTTCAAGAGAAAAGGGCACTTAGGGAAAGCATGGATGGTATATCCCAGGAACTGAACTAACTGGCCAGCTGTCCTTGTGTTTCTCTGATTCAGAGGTACATGAGTCATTCTGATTTAACTTTAAAGTCATTTCATTTTCACCAATCCAATATTGTCTTTAAAAATTCAAATTCCCCTCTCATAGTTTAGAAGAAAATACTTCTGTGCCAGTATTAAATAAACAGGTGACCGTTTCCTTGGTTGTAAATTATATTAAGAACATTTGAGAGAGTGTTAAGGACAGCTTAACCTAAGAAACATCATCTGGAAATGGTGCAAATCTTGCCAGTTTATCAATGGCCCGCTGAGATCAATTGTTTTGCTTTGCTTTCCTTTCCTTTCCTTTATATGAATTTATCTTTTTACCATTGTGGTTTTGTTCACACGCATACACTGCTTTTGGTTTAGTGTAAACTAAGCAAATACCATTACTGACCCCTGAAGACCCTAATGCAAGGTTGTAAGTTAAAGAGAGACATTTGCAAAGATATGCAAATACTTTGAATAGTAACAATTTGTAGACAAGGACAGGATCACCAAGTTAATAATCTTTAGATTCTAGAGTCCATCCTGGGAACTGAGGCAAAGTAGAACTTTTCTTTTATAAATGAAAATATCCATAGCCTCATAAAATTCTGCTAAACAATTCATTTATTTCTCTCAGAAGAACATGTGGATCACTCAGTTACTCTAACATAGGTGGATCCTGACAACAAGGTATGCAGCTTCTCATTTCCCTTAAGTAAGATTGCAACTATTATATTTAACCAGGAGGCACAGATAAATTAACATAATGCACAATAAATATAATTTTCTTCTTTTAACATCACAACTTTGCATGTATATCCCATTGAATTATATCCCTATTCCTTAATAAATGTCATTTTAAATGTACATATTTCTATGTGTTCCCAATACCCTTCAATGACAGGATTTGTCTCTGTGTTGAATTCCTTAAGTAAAACTTACTACAGTGAGTTTTAGATAAGCTCCATAAGGCTATGATAATAAGCCGTCACTCAGAGCTCTACAGTTCACACAGAAATTTGTTCCTCCTTACACACACCATGTGCCCTCCAAGATCTGCAGGGGCTGTGTCATCATTCTCATTCTGGGATGTGGGCTGATTGAACTGCTGCTGACTAAAACACCATTTGTAATCATGATGGAAGAGAACAAAGCAAATGTCCTTGGTCTCTTAGAGCTGCCACCTGTAAGTGATACTCATCATTTCTGCCTGTGTTTCATTAGCCAGATAAGTCACACAGATAAACCACATTTCAACAGGCCCTAGGTATTGGGTAAAAATAACACAGCTAGTTTAGCTTGCCTCATACACTCCATTATCCATTTGATTTTGTGCACAGGATCATCAGCCACATACCTACAGTAGATCTGGTTTTACTTCCCATAGGTCTTATCACAGTTTGGATCTGAAATGTTCCCCCACAAATACCCACATGGTGAAGGCTCAGTCATCATCCTGAGGAGTACCTACCTGAGAGGTAGAAAGGTGGTAGGAGATTTCACAGTGTCATACAAGAGACTGAAGCCAGGGCTTTGTATACACTAGGTAGTGCCCTACCACAGCTATAATACCACCTTTGTTTTAAATGTTTCAATTTTGAGGCAGGTTCTCACTACATTGTTGATAGTGGTCGTAAATGTCCTCTTAAATCATCCTGTCTCAGCCTTAACTGTAGCTGGAAATTCATTTCTGGATCAGGGGATTATGAAACCTTTAATAGTGAAGACAGTGAAGCTGAAAGAATATTTAAAGACAAAGATCATGAAATTTGGAAACACAGAAATTTATAGATTTAAATGGGATGAAACCAAAGAAATCTACGTCAAAGATGAAGAAAAAATAATCTTGAAAAAAAACTAGAGATAAGTGACACATTATCAGTAGGAGGAAAATGATTCAAATAACAGTAGGTTGCTCATCTGAGACAATAGAAAATAAAAGAAAATAGCATAATGTTTTTCAAGTACTTAAAAGGAATATTTTCAGCCATAAATTTTGTATGGGAACATTATGCTTCAGGAATAAAAGAAAATTAAAGACATTCTCACCTGAAAAAAAAAATGCATCCTTGTCAGAGATTCTCTTCAAGATTGGTTAAATAATTTAACAAATATAAATGAGCTGATAATAAAAGGAATCTTGAAACACAAAGAAAAAATTAAAAAGACTGGGTATGGTGGATTACATTCCTGTAACCCCAGCATGTGGGATGGGAAGCTGAAAGAGTGAGGTTCAGGGCAAAACACAGCTCTCACCTAAAGGAAATGAATTATTTATTCCTGAGCAAAATATAAGTGACTATGAGAGACAAAAAGATTAAAAATCAGCTATTAATTAAGGCCTGAATTAGGTGGGTGGAGAAGTCTAGTAATGCCCTGAGGGAAAGGACCACCTTACTGCATTCTTTCCCCACCTACTAGAGATACAGTTGCTAGGAAACTGGCCCATTTCCCCTAGGGAGGGACACCAGGTCATTATAGTCTGGGGACCTTCCTATAGCCAATCTATTCAAAATGTAGCATTTTGATCAATAGATGCTTGCTAGCAGGAATCGCCCCTGCCTTGGGCATGTTGGGATGGACCAGAATCTTTAAATCACCCAACTAACCTGAGCACAGTGCGCTTGGCTCCCACCACTTCCACAGTGGGGGGTGTGGGCCCAAGCTGCAGCTTGTAATTTACAATAAAAAGAACCTCCTGTATTTACAGGGGAATCTGTTTATTCCTGATCTTTTGGGGTTCGTAAACTGGGCAGAACAACTATAGTTTGACAATATGGCTTTAGACTGCTTTGGAGTGTGTTGACTTTTCCTGGAAAAATGTGAACAAACATCTATTTGGCCCAGATAGGACAATAAAAAGAAACCAAAGAAACAATTCCACCAAAGTCCACCTTACTTTGATCCAGTAAGTTTGTTAAAGTTATATACAGGTATATGGATAAAGGGTTACTTACAGGAGCATGGATGCCTCAAAGGCAGCTGTATCACCAGAGCTCACCCTAGCAGGAGTGATGACTCACAAAAGTTGCATCCCTAAAGTTCGATGCATGACTTGCAGGAAACTTGACTTTTTGATTTGTTTTTCAAGATAGGGTTTCTCTATATAGCCTCTGCTGTCCTGAACTGGCTTTGTAGAGAAGGCTGGCCTTGAACTCAGAGTGATCTACCTGTCTCTGCCTCCCTGAGTGCTGTGATCAAAGGTATGCACCACCACGCCCTGCTGAGCCGCTGAGCCTTGACTTGTTAAGAGTCTCTTCTCCATAGCAATTACTCCTGCATAACTTTGAAGAGAGTCTTCTGAATCTTGTAAGTTGCTTATTTGGGGATCATGTACGTTTGTTTACTTTCAGAGTTTACATTTGCTACACAACATCCTTCAAAACAGTGCCTCCTGTAGAAGAGGTTACATGAGATTTCACATGTTGCAGAACAAAAAGTCACAAATGTTGGTGAGGACTACCAGTAGGTAGATTACAGATAAGCAAAGATAGTTCTTTGCCATCTGGTTACATTCTTAGCTTCTGGATTGGTGGAAACTAGCAGTTTGCTAAGAATACATGCTAGTTAAAAAAGATGTTAGATCAGAAATGGTGGACAATGAGTAGCTTAAATATCTGTATTGGCCAGGGTTTGCTAAAGGAACATAACTAATAGAATTACATACATGCATACTCATGTGCATGTACATACACAAACACAAATATGGGTCTCAGCTAAAGTGACTCTCATAGTCTTTCTGGGACCTCCTCTATCCCAGGTCTCTGGGGAATCCCAGGGATGCCCCCACCCCAGCACTTCTGATTTCCATTTTCTCACCCAGGCCTCTCTCCCAACCCCCACTCTCCCTGTTCCTAATCTCCACCCCAGATCCCTTCACCATCCTGGGTCCTACCCAGTTTTCTACATCTATCTACCACACTGCCTCTTTTATTTCTCCTCCTGATATTCAAGCATCCTCCCTTAGGCCCGTCATGTTAGCTTCTATGGGTATATGGATTATAGAATGGTCATCCTATAATTTATGGCTAATATTCACTTACACCATGAATGTCTTTTGGAACTTGGGTTACCCCACTCAGGATGATGTTTTCTAGTTCTGTCCATTTTAATGCAGATTTCAAGATGCCCTTGCTTTCAATAGCTGAGCAGTACTCCATTGTGTAAAAATACCATATGTTTTTTATCCATTCTTTTGTTGAGGGATATCTCAGTTGCTTCCAGTTTCTGGCTACTACAAATAAAGTTGCTATGAACATAGTTGATCAAGTGTTCTTGTGGTGTGGCGGAACATCTTGAGTATGGGTCTTGAGGTAGAACTTTTCCAATTTTCTAAGAAACTCAAGATTGATTCCCTAAATGGTTGTACAAGTTTGCACTCCCACCAGCAATAGTGTTCCTCTCTCCGCAATCACACCAACATGTGCTGTAGCTTGAGTTTTTGCTCATAGCAATCCTTACAGATGTAAGATGGACTCTCAGTGTCATTTTGATTTGCATTTCCCTGATGACCAAGGGACGTTGAGCATTTCTCTTTTTTTTTCACAATTTATTCATTATATACCCCAATTGAAGCCCCGTCCTTCAATTCCCTCAATCCTACCCTCCTCCCTTTCTTCCCCATCCCCTTCCCCTAGTCCACTGAAAGGGGGAGTTCTCCACTATTGCCATCAGTCCATAGCTTCTTAAGTCTCATCAGGACTGTGTGGATCCTCTTCCTCCATGGCCTGGCAAGGCCACATCACCAAGGGCCAGTGATCAAACAGCAGTCAACTGAGTTCATGATAAAGGCAGTCCCTGATCCTCTCATTCAGAGATCCACATAGAGACTAAGCTGTAATCAGCCACATCTGAGCAGGGGGTCTAGGTCCTCTCCATGCATGGTCATCCATTGGTGCATCACTCTTTGCAGGAACCCCTGGGCTCAGATCTTCAAGTCTCTGAAGAAAGAAAAAAAAAAGAAGGTATCAGAAGATGGAAAGATCTTCCATGCTCATGGCTCAGTAAGAATAACATAGAAAAATAGTCATTTTACCAAAAGCAATCTACAGATTCAATGCAATTCCCATCACATTACCAACACAATTCTTTCAGAGATTGAAAGAAAAATTCTCAACTTTATATAGAATAACAAGAAACCCAAAATTGTTAAAACAATCCTCTATAATAAAAAATCTTCTGGAGGTTTCTCCATCCCAGATCTCAAGCTGTACTGTAGAGCAATAGTAATAAAAACTGCATGGTATTGGCATAGAAACAGACTGGTGGATCAATGGAATTGAATAGAAGACCTAGAAGTAAACCCACATACCTATGGACACCTGATTTTTGACAAAGATGCCAAAACCATACAATGGAAAAAAGATAGCATCTTCAACAAATGGTGCTGGTCTGACTGGATGTCCACATGTAGAAAAACGCAAATAGAGCCATATCTATCACCCTGAACAGAATTAAAAGTCCAAGTGGATCAAAGAGCTCAACATAAAACCAGACATACTAAATCCATTAGGCATTTTTTAAGTGTTTCTTGGCCATTTGAGATTCCTCTGTTGTGAATTCTCTGTTTAGGTTTGCACCTCCATTTTTAATTGGGTTATTTAATTTCTTGGTGTCTAATTTCTTGAGTTATTGTATATTAGCTCTTGTCAGATGTGTTGGGGAAAGTCTTTTCCCATTCTGAAGGTTGCTTTCCTATTGAGAGTGTCCTTTGTGTTACAGAAGCTTTTTGGTTTCATGAGGTCCCATTTGTTAATTGTTGCTCTTAGTATCTGAGTTGTTGGTATTCTGTTCAAGAAGTTGTCTCCTGTGCCAAAGAATTCAAAATTATTTCCCTCTTTCTATTAGATTCAGTGTATCTGTTTTACGTTGAGGCAATGATTCACTTGGAATTGAATTTTGTGCAGGGTGATAAATATGTATCTATTTGCATTCTTCTACATGCAGACATCCAGTTAGACCAGCACCATTTGTTGAAAATGCTTTATTTGTTCCATTGTTTGGTTTTGGCTTCCTTGTTAAAAATCAAGTGTCCATAGTTGTGTGGGTTTATTTCTGGGTTTTCAGTTTGCTACCATTGATTAACCTGTCTGTTTCTATGCCAGTGCCATCCAGTTTTTATTACTGTTGCTCTGTAGCAGTTTGAAATCAGGGATGGTTATACCTCAAGAACTTCTTTCATTGTGCATGATTGTTTTAGCTATTCTGGGTTTTTAGTTTTGCCATATGTAGTTGAGAATTGCTCTTTCAAGGTCTGTAAAGAATTGTGTTAGTATTTTGCTGGGAATTGCAATGAATCTGTAGATCGCTTTTGGTAAGATGGTCATTTTTATTATGTTAATACTACTGATCTGTGAGCATGGGAGATCTTTTAATCTTCTGACATCTTCTTCAATTTCCTTCTTCAGAGACTTGAAGTTCTCATTGTACAGGTCTTTCACTTGCTTGGTTTTAGTTAAACCAAGATATTTTATATTATTTGTGGCTATTGTGAAGGGTGTTGTTTCCCTAACTTCTTTCTTAACCTGTTCACATTTCTATACAGAAGTGTTACTAATATTTTTCAGTTAATTTTGTATCCAATCACTTTGCTGAAGCTATTTATCAGATGTAGGAGTTCTCTGGTAGAATTTTGGGGTCACTTTTGTTTACTATTATATCATCTGTGTATAACAATACTTTGACTTCTCTCTTTCCAATTTGTATCCCCTTGATTTCCTTTAGTTTTCTCATTGCTCAAGCTAGAATTTCAAGTACTATATTGAAGAGATATGGAGAGACTGGGTAGCCTTGTCTTGTCCCTTATTTTAGTGGAATTACTTTGGGTTTCTCTCCATTTAATTTGATATTGGCTATAGGCTTGCTGTATATTACCTTTATTGTGTTAGGTATGCACTGTATATCCCTGATATCTCCAAGGCTTTTGACAGGGATGCTGGATTTTGTCAATGGCTTTTTCAGCATGTGATGAGATGATCAATTCTTTTTTCTTTCTGTTTGTAAATATAGTGGATTACATTGATGGATTATCATATATTTTATGACCCCATGCATCCCTGGGATAAAGCTTACTTGATCATGTTGGTGATATTTTTGATGTGCCCTTGGATTTGATTTGCAAGTATTTTATTGAGTATTTTTGCATCAATATTCATAAGAGAGATTGGTCTGAAATACTTTTTTTGGGGGGGGAGTCTTTATGTGGTTTAGATGTCAGAGTAACTGTGGCCTCATAGAATGAGTTTGGCAATATTCCTTCCACTTCTATTTTGTGGAATAATTTGTGAAGTATTGCTATGAGCTCATCTTTGAAAATCTGGTAAAATTTTGCGCTAATCCGAATGGTTGTTAGTTCCTGTTATTTTTATATTTTTGGTAGCACTGTGTGTGTATATGTGTGCTTCTCTTGGTTTTACTGCAGTGCATTTATTTATTTCCTGTGTCTTCTTGATTGTGGTTAACTTCCTTGGCTTATTTTTCCTTTAGTATCTTCTGTAGAGCTGGATTTGTGCATAGAGATTGTTTTAAATTGGTTTTGTCAAGAAATATCTTATTTTCTCCATTTATGTTGATTGAAAGTGTTTCTGGATATACTAGTTGGCCTGACCTCTGGTCTCTTATGGTCTGCAAGACATCTGCCCAGGCCCTTCTGGCTCTGATCTGCCATACTTACTGCTGTAAATCAAAGTTCAGTCATTCTACCCTGTAGTAACTTAGGATCATCAACACAGGTGTGATGTTTGTTTTCTTTTCTTTTTTTTTCTGAAATTTTATTTTACACCCTAGAACATGGAGAGTCAGCCCAGATTACATGAGATCCTATCTCAATGAATAAAAACAATTTTTTTTGAAAGCAGGAAGGAAGAAAATAAAGAAGAACGAGTAAGAAACAAGTAAAATGATGCATGAACACAGAAAATAAATCATTTCCTTCATAAATTATATAAATTATATTTCATAAGTTATGCTTTATGGTTGAGACAAAAGTATTATTATAGTCTGACATCAAGTCAATGAAACCTAATAGAAATGAAAGAGACTTAGGATGCAGTAATTAAAGGTTGATCCTAGTAGACTATAAGGCAAACATTTATATTGTGATACCCAGATATGGATGGTTTATTAAATGCAACAGCCCAAGACTGACCATAGTCAAGGACACAGTGGACTCCTTAGCCAAACTGTGATCCTGGTCTGTTTCAAAGACATGCTTTTTATAAGAGAAATTGTAACCAGGTAACAATGTATAGAAAGCAAGGGGAGAGCAGCAGTACATAATTTTGACCAGCTACACAAAGGATCTCCAAGTAATTTGTCTAGGTAGCTAGACAAATTAATTTAAGCTGATTGGCTAGGATATAGGCTTGGGGACTTTCCAGTTTCCCACTGTTCCAGGAGAAAGGAACATAGCAGGGTATTATGGCTTTGTTTAAGTAGAACATGTATCATTAATTCAGATAGAACATTAAACAAATATTGAATTGTAAATAAAAGGCAGAGCCTCAGAACCTGAACTTAATTTCACTTTATAATCAAAATGGAGACTTAAAAACAAAATAGCCTAGACATGTTTGGTCAAGTCTCAATGTTGGTGTTCCTCAACAATATTAAAGAAATGTAACCTCGGGAAATATCTCAGTAGGTAAAAGTGCTTGCCCCACAAACCCGATGAACTGAATTTAGATCACTAGAACCTATGTAAAACATATAGCTGGATGGATTAGCACATATCTGTTGTCTCAACACTGTACAGTGAAATAGAAGATGGAGGTATGAGAATCGTTCAGAAGCTACGCTAGATATACTATAAAGCTAAGTGGCATAAACAGCAAGAGCTTATTTATCAGCAAGGTGAAAGAAGAGAACAAGCTGTTGAAAGTTGTCCTCTGACCTCCATGTGGACACTGTGACTCATACGTACTCACATTCAAACACACTATAAACACATAAACAAAAGTTAAAAAGAAAAAGAAAACATTCAAAACCACCACAAAGAAATCAAGATGGAATTTTTAAAAATTATTCAATAACTCAAGAAAGTAAAGAAATTAAAGGAAGATCAAGAGAAGCAAATATAAATGCCAATGATTTAAAAGGTAGACATGAATACCAAAATATAAAAACATGTTTTTACATCAAGGATTGGCAGGTGGATAAAAATAACTTTTTTAGACAGTACCTAGAAAAATGTGACTTCTTACATAAAAATAGAGGTAAGTTGAAAAGGTGAAATGTTAATCAATCTGAGTCACTCCTATGATATTATCAAGGTTCTCTATGGGAACAGAACTTATAGACTGAATCTCTCTAAGCATATAGAAAACGATTTATTAAAATGACTTATAGGTTGTGGTCCAGCTAACCCAGCATTGCTGTTTATGAATAGAAGGTTCAAAAATCCAGTAGTTTTTCAGTACCTAAGGCTGAATGTATCAATTGGTCTTCAGTATACATTAGAATCTTTAAGAACTAGGCTCTAATGCCAGTGAATGAATTGACTTGCTAGTGAGAACAAGCAGGAAGAGAGAAGGAGAGAGAGACAGATAGACAGACAGACAGAGAAAGAGACAGAGTGAGGGTGGGAGATTCCTTCTTCGACGTCCTTTATATAGGCTGTCACTAGTAGGTGTGGTCCAGTAGGTGTGGACCTTACTACCTGAAAATATCTGAATTAGAAGAGCCACTTCAAATAATTTAATTAAGCGGGAAAAACCCCTCAAGGTGTGTCCAGTCATTTGGGTTATAGTTAGTTCTAAATGTAGTCATCTTGACAACCAAGAATAGCCATCACACCTATCATGGAATACTAGTAAGCACTAAAAGAAATAAAATATTGATTTATACAATGACTTGAACGGATTCTATGAGAAATACAGTAAATAAAAAACATCACTAACATTACATTCTGCATGGGTGAATTTACAAACTATGTTTGTAATAACAAATCCTTATATGTGAAGAACAGTTACTAGGTACTGCAGTAGTGATAAAGAATAGAGTGGAAGAGACACATGTAGTTTTGAAAGGATCAGGCCTGACTCTCTCCACCCCCCAAAAAAGTTACCAGTCCAGGAAATTAGGCCATAGGTTACCAATTCTAGGAACAAGACAATAAAGTACCCTACCCAAGGAACAGCCTAGAGATAACCCACAAAAAATGTGCTTTGACCATTCACCCCTGCTAATATTTAACCACCACTCCTAGCAATGTTTAACCAGGAAATATTTGGAGTTCTTTACAGTAGGTTGAGTAAAACATTTACAGTTCGGCCCTCCAGGCAAAATCATAGAACTGCCAAGCTGGTATTTCCCAAACCTTGATGTAACCTTAAATAAAAATCCCTCTCTCCCTGAGCTCGGGACTCTACATTCAAGAACCACTGTGTCAGTAATGGTATGTGCCTAAACTCAAGCTTGTAATAAAGAGCTTGCTGTCCTGTTTCCTGTTTTCTCCTTCTTACAATGTCCATCCCATTTGTCTTTCTGAGTAAGGACTGATCATCTTATCCAGGGACCTGCTTCTTGCTTAGCTTATTTAGTTGTACAGATTTTAGTATGTTTATCGTATATTATAGGTCTACTATCCACTTATAAGAGAGGATATACAGTGTGTTTTTTTCTGTTTCTGGGATACCTCACTCAGAATGATCATTTCTAGATCCTACCATTTGCCTGCAAATTTCATGATTTCCTTGTATTTAATTGCTGAGTAGTATTCCGTTGTGTAAATGTACCACAATTTCTGTATCCATACCTCCATTGATGGTCATCTGGTTTGTTTCCAGGTTCTATGAACAGAGGGCGTCTGAAAGATTCTGTCCAGCAGTGTATCAAAGTAGATGCTGAGACTCTTAACCAAACTTTGGGCAGAGTGCAAGGAATACTATGAAAGAAGAGGAAGATAGTGGAACCAGGAGAGGACAGGAGCTCCACAAGGAGAGCAACAGAACCAAAATATCTGGGCACAGAAATCTTTTCTGAGACTGATACTCTAACCAAGGATCATTCATAGATGTAACTTAGAACCCCTAGCCCATGGCAGCTCAGTATCCAAGTGGGTACCTGAGTAAGGGGAACAGGGACTGTCTCTAACATGAACTCAGTGAAGGGCTCTTTGAATACCCCTCCTGAGGTGGGAGCAGCATTGCAGGTCCCAGAAGAGAACAATGCAGCCAGTCTTGATGAAACCTAGGGTCAGATGGAAGGGGAGGAGGACCTTCCCTATCAGTTGACTTGGAGAGTGGAATGGGAAGTGAAGAGGGAGGGGGAGAATTGGGAAGGAGTAATGGAGGGGGCTACAGCTGGAATACAAAGTGAATAAACTGTAATTAATATTAAAAATAAAAATTTAATTTAAAAAAAAAAAGGACCCTACTGCATTTGCATCACAATCAGCTCCTTGGACCCACAAAAGTTGGGCATAACAGTTTTTACTGGGGAAGAGAAGGTTCTGGTGATCATGAAGCATTTGATATCTTTACTGTAGTGGTAGAATCCCAACTATGAACATGTGATAAGGCTTTAGGCAGCACATTCTGAGTTGAAGTCCAGCCTAATGAGTCTTTCTATCAGATACTAACCAGTATGTACCATCTCCAATCTCCAGACTGAGTCTTAATCCCACATTCATTGCCCTAGCCCTGGATAGGAGACTTATCTATGCTGATCCCAAATTTCAGGCTTGGATCAAGACTTAGAACTAATGTGACAGGACAGCTCCCATTGTCTACTTGACCTTATCCTGCCAACAGGTCCAGCTCAACTGGAATATTTTATGTTCTTGTAGAGCCTGGTGAGCTGTTCTTCTGACCCTAACCAGCCTGCACCCTCCCCATTTTCAAGGATACATATGTGTGACAAACCCCTACAATGAAGATGGAATTGCAAAACTTAATAACACAATAAGAAAACTCAAGAACAATCCTTATAAGCAAAATGGATCAAGTAGAAAATATCAAGTGCTAAAAATGAAGTAGTGCACTCAAGAAAATAATATGAATTTTTTAAAACACAAGAAAAGAGCATGCAAAAACTGTAGAACACCATAAAAGGACCAAATCCTCACATTATAGGCATCAATGAAAGAGAAGAATCTCAGGTCAATGGCATATATTAGATCTTCAACAAGATTATAGAAGAAAACTTCCTCAAATCAAGGAAACACACACCCATACAGATATAAGAGGCATACAGACCACCAAAAAAAAATCAAGACCAAAAAGGAAATTCCCATGATGTATTACAGCTAAAATAGTAGCTATGTGGAACAAAGACAGAATATTGAAACCTGCAGGGAAAAAAAAATCACAAGTGATATTTAAAGAAAACACATCCAAATAATACTTCATTTTTCAGTGTTAATCTTGAAAGCTAGAAGTGCCTGGAACAATGCACACAGATGTCACTCTAGACTACTAAACCCGGAAATATTACTGTCTTCCATTGTTGAAAGAGAAATAAAAGATGTTCACAATGCAAACAGACTAAATGTATTCATGTCCACCAAATGAGCCTTACAAAGAATCTGGGAGCAATAACTCTCAATGAAGAAAGGAATAAAAATGGCCAAGATATTCTGGAAAGAAAATAAATAAATTTGTAATTATTGAAACAGAAAGTCTGATTAAGAATGAAAACAAGAAATAAAAAGATGGCAATCAACACACACCTTTCAACAATAACCTTAAGTAATACCCTCAACTCTTCAACTAAGCAACACATACTAGCTGAGTGGATTATAATACAAAATCTATCTCTCTATTTTCTGCAAGGAATACATTTTAGCCTTAAAGACAGGTTCCACATTAAAGTGAAAAGATGGGAAAAAATTATTATGAGCGAATGGGACTAGGAAGCAATCAGGAATTGTTATCTAAGTTTCTGATAAAATAGACTTCAAAGAGGATCCAAAATGGCGGCCCTGACCATGCAGGGTATCAGAATAGCAACTTAGACATGAGAACAGAGTAACTGACAGGCCACTCTAGACCCCCAAACCCCAACATCTGTGTTTCTCAGGTCAGAGGAGATCCCACAGGGAAACTCAAATCCCAAGATCCCAAGGTCCAACTTCAGGTTACCCAGCTGATCATGAAAAAAGTTCTCAGGCTCCCACCTGGCAAGGCAGCAGCCCTAGGCCATTCTCCCAATCCCACCATCTGCGGACACCTTCCAGGTACCAGTGGCTCTAGGCTCCAACCTCAGGTGCCCACTTTCACCATCTATGGAGTGGATACTTACCAGTACTGGTGCAAGGTTCTAAATTGGGCACCCACTCTCACTGCCCAGTAGACACCTTCTCGGTAGCAGCAGCTCACAGCTTCAATCTCGGGTGCCTACTCTCACCGTTTGTGGAGAGGATACCTTCTAGTACATGGCTTCATACTCAGGGCCCACTCTCACTATCCCATTTGTGCAATACCAACCTCGAGCCTCCTGAGCTCAAGACCCATGAAAGCAACCCCAGACACTGTTTGAAGGCTCATCCTATCTCCCTAAGGAAATCAGCAGGACTTCTAAGCCCACAGGTTCTCTGAAAAGGCTGCCCCCAGCAAGCACAGTATCTGAGCACAGTGCCTGGGCTCACTAACATTGGAGCAAGAAAGCCAGTGGTCGGGCAACTGACTCCAGGAATTCCGTTGCCAAAAGGAAGATACCTAAGTTCCTGAGGAGTCCACTTGGTACCCAGGATCAATCATCTGAAAAGAGCCATAGGCAATTCCTTGAGATCCACCTGCTAGTCAGAAATCATTCCCCACCAATCTGAAAGGGACTCCTGCAGGAACACCCAGCTTCCTGCCCAGGGAATCTTCCAGCATCCCCAATATCTCCAGTAGGCAACAGAATCTAATAGCCAACACCAGAGACAACCAAATGACTAAAGGCTAGGGTAAAAAACACAAACAACAAAAGTCAGAACATATAACATCCCCAGCACTCAGTTATTCCAAGACAAGAAGCCTTGGATGCCCCAACACAACTGAAACTCAAGAAAATGACCTTAAATCTATGCTTATGAAGCTGATAACAAAAGAAAGAAATAAAATCTGTAAAGAAATACAGGAAGATAGAGTCAAACAGATTGAGTACTTTAGAGAGGAAATAAATAAATTATGGAAAGAAATACAGGAAAGTTCAAACAAACAGGTGAAGAAATTGAACAAATCATTTAATGAAAGGCAGGAGAATACAAACAAACAGGTGAAGGAAATTTTATTAAATGGTTCAAGTTTCTGAAGATGGCAATAGAAACATTAAGGAAAACATAAACTGAAGTAATCCAAATGAAAGAGAACTTAGGGAAGAAAACAGGAAATACAGAGGTAAGCATTTGTACATACAAGGCATGGAAGAAAGAATCTCAGGAGTTGAAGACAATGGAAAAAATTGATGTATCAATGAAAGAAAAATGTTAAATCCAAAAAAATTTCTGACACAGAACACTCAAGAAATCAAGGACACCATGAAAAAATGAAAGCTAAGAATATAGGAATAGAAGAAAAGAGAAGATTCCTGGCTCTAAGGACCAGAAAATATTTTCAACAAAATCATAGAAGAAAATTTCTCCAATATTAAGAAAGAAAGGCCTATACGCATACAAGAAGCCTACAGAACACCAAATAGATTAGACCAGAAAAGAAAATCCTCCTGAAAGGGGAGGATGATCGCTCCTATCATTGGACTGGGGGAGGTGTATGGGTGCAAAAGAGGAAGGGAGGGTGGGGATGGTAGGGGAGGAGGGAGGGAGCTACAGTAAGATACAAAGTGAATAAACTGTAATTAATAAAAATAAAAATAATTTTAAAAAACATTTAAAAAAAATAAAGTAAATCCCTGAAGGAAAAAAAAAAAAAGAAATGATACTTGCGGAGGCAGAGAGGTTTAAATCTGACTTAAATATTATTTAATTTGTGCATGTATGAAACATGAAATGGTATCCTTCTGGTTTATTCAATTGTCATGTTTTGAGTGTCAGTTTAAATTAAGTGTAAATTAAGTCTTTAAAATCATAAAAGAAATGTATATTCAAATAAAAATGCATTTTTATCATATTTTACAAATTAACCAGCAATTTTAAAAACAAAAGTATTTTATTTCTTGATATTTAATTGATAGATATTATCTTTTACATTTTCTAAGAGCTCAGCAAATATTATTTTCTACAATAAAACCTAAAGATACCAAGACTAGACGGATTGAAAAATTGGAAATGGAAAATATGTGACCTATTCTTAACCTGTGAGGAACCTGACCTGTGATCGTCTCTTCATCTTCAAAAGAGTAGGAACTTTGTGAGTTTCAGGTAAATCAGAATCAATATTGAGTTCTGTTTACAAGCAGTCATTCTGAGATGTTGAACAACCACATTACACTCTTCTACAATGATTGTTCTCTGAATCTTATATGTATGAATTGCACTTGATGACTAAGTATCAGTGGCTCAGTTATTGGAATAAGTTTTGTTCTTGAGATTTTAATCTGCATGTAAATACTTCTCTGCCTATATGGTATTGTTGCCTGATAAACACATGAATAAAGACAGACTTTTGCCTCTTCTTTCCAAAAAAAGAAAATCTTCCTGCCACATAATAATCAAAACAAGTGTACAGAACAAATAAAAAATAATAAAAGATGTATGGGAAAAAATTCCAAGTAACACATAATGGCAAACCTAACAGAATCACACCTGACTTCTTAGCAGAGACCATAAAAGTAAGAAGAGCCTGGGCAGACATCTTGCAAATGCTAAGAGACCACAAATGCCAGTCTAGACTAATACACCAAGCAAAATTTTCAATTACCATACACGTAAAAAACATGATATTTCATGACAGAACCAACCTTAAACAATATTTATATACAAACTTAGCACTACATAACATAAAAACTCATACCCAAGGAAGTAAACTACACCCAAGAAAACACAAATGTAAATAACTTCACTATTGGAAATCAAAAGTAGACAAGCACACAAACACACTACAGCAACCAATAACAATATAAAAGGAAATAACAGTCACTGGTCATTAATATTCCTCAACATCATCAGACTCCACTATCTAATAAAAAGACACAGATTAATGGAATGGGTGTGTAAATGGGACCCATCATTCTACTGCATACAAGAAACACACCTCAGCCACAAAGGTAAATATTACCTGAGAGTAAAGGGCTGGGAAAAGGTTTTACAAGCAAATAAACCCAAGAAGAAAGCTGGAGTAGACACTCTAATATCTAACAAATTAGACTTTGAGCCAAAATTAATCAAAAGAGATCTGGAAGGACACTTCATACTCAAAGGAAAATTCCACCAAAAAGACATCTCAATTCTGAACATCTATGTCCCAAATACAAGGGCACCCACATTTGTAAAAGACACATTAATAGAACTTAAATCACAGATCCATCCTCACACATTAAACGTGGGAGACTTCAACACCTCACTTTCACCAAAGGTCAGGTCTACAAAACTGAAACTAAACAGAAAAATAATAACACCAACAGATGTCATGAACCAACTCATCTACAGATCTTTTCACCCAAACACAAAAGAATATACATTCTTCTCAGCACCTTATGGAACCTTATCCAAAATTGACCATATAGTCAGTCAGAAAGCAAGACTCAACAAATGCAAGAAGATTGAATTATTCCCTTATGTCCCATCAGACCATCATAGACTGAAGCTGGACCTCAACAACAAAAATAGTAAAGAGCGTAAACATACATGGAAACTGAACAACTCTCTACTCAGTGACAACTATGTCAGCCACATTCACTCTGACACCTAAACCACTTAAAGACCCAACAAAGAATGAGAATTTCAGACCAATTTAACTTAAGAACATTGAAGCAAAAATACTCAACGAAATACTTGCAAACTGAATCCAAGAACACATCAAAGATATCATCTACCAAAGTAGGCCTCATCCCTTGCATGCAGTGGTGATTCAATACATAGAAATCCACCAGTGTAATCCACTATATAAACAAACTGAACAAAAACAAAACAAAACATGATCATCTCCTTAGATGCCAAAAATACATTTGGCAAAATCCAACACCCATTCATGATTAAAGTCTTGGAGAGATCAGGGATACATGGCACATTCCTAAATATAGTACAGGAAATATACAGCAAGCCTATAGCCAACATCAAGCTAAATAAAGAGAAACTTAAATCAATTCCACTGAAATAAGGGACAGGCAAGATTGTTCCCTCTTTCTGTATCTCTTCAATATAGTACTTGAAGTCCTAGCTAGAGTAATAAAACAACTAAAGGAGAGCAAGGGAATACAAATTGAAAAGGAAGAAGTCAAAATATCACAGTATTCACACATGATATAAAGTATACATATGTGACCCGAAAAGTTCTACCAAGGAAATACTATAGCTGATAAACACCTTCAGCAAAGTGGCTGGATACAAAATAGCCCTCCTGTGCACAAACGACAAATGGGCTGAGAAAAAAATTAGAGTGCAACACTCTTCACAATAGCCACAAATAACATGAAGAATCTTGGTATAACTCTAACAAAGCAAGTGAAAGACTTGTATGAAAAAAAAAAAGCATTAAAGTCTCTGAAGAAAGAAATTGAAGAAGATATCAGAGGATGGAAAGATCTCCCATGCTCATGAATCAGTAGGATTAACAGTAAAAATGTCTTTGATCCATTTGGACTTTAGTTTTGTGCAGGGTGATAAGTATGGATCTATTTTCATTTTTCTGCTTGTAGACATCCAGTTGGACCAGCACCATTTGTTGAAGATGCTGTCCTTTTTCCATTGAATGGTTTTGGATTCTCTGACAAAAATCAAGTATCCATTGGTGTGTGGATTTATTTCTCGGACTTCTATTTGATTCCATTGTTCCACCATTCTGTTTCTATGCCAATACCATGCAGTTTTTATTACTATTGCTTTGTAGTACAAATTGCGATCAAGGATGGAGATACCTCTAGATGATCTGTTGTTGTACAGGATCATTTTGGAAATTCTAGATTTTTTGTTTCTCCATAGGAAGTTGAGAATTCTTCTTTCAAGGTCTGTAAAGAATTGTGTTGGTATTTGGATGGAGACTGCATTGAATCTGTAGATTGTTTTTGGCAGGATGGCCATTTTCACTATGTTAATCTTACTGATACATGAGCATGAGAGATCTTTCCATCTTCTGATATCTTCTTCAATTTATTTCTTCAGAGACTTGAAGTTTTTTCAAACAGGTCTTTCATTTGTTTGGTTAGAGTCACCCCAAGGTACTTTATGTTATTAGTGGCTATCATGAAGGGTGTTGTTTCCCTGATTTCTTTCTCGGCCCTTTTGTCTTTGGTATACAGGAGGGCTTCTGATTTTTTTGAGTTCATTATGTATCCAGCCACTTTGCTGAAGGTGTTTATCAGCTGAAGGAGTTCTTTGGTTGAATTTTTGGGGTCACTCATGTATACTATCATATCATCTGTGAATAACGAAACTTTGACCTCTTCCTTTGCGATTTGTATCCTCTTGATCTCCTTTAGTTGTCTTAATGCTTTAACTAGGACTTCAAGTTCTATGTTGAAGAGATATGGAGAGAGTGGGCAGCCTTGCCTTGTCCCTGATTTCGGTGGGATTGATTTAAGTTTCTCTCCATTGAGTTTGATGTTAACTATAGGCTTGCTGTATATTGCCTTTACTATGTTTAGGTATGTGCCTTGTATCCCTGATCTCTCTGAGACTTTAAAAATGAATGGGTGCTGGATTTTGTTAAATGCTTTTTAGGCATTTAGGGAAATTATCATGTGGTTTTTCTCCTTCAGTTTGTTTATGCGGTGGAGTACATTGATGGATTTCCATATATTGAACCACCCTTGCATGTCTGGGATGAAGCTACTTGGTCATGGTGGATGATATCTTTTATGTGTTCTTGGATTCAGTTTGCAAATATTTTACTGAGTATTTTTGGATCAATTTTCATAGGGGAGATTGGTCGGAAGTTCTTTTTTTGTTGGGTCTTTGTGTGGTTTAGGTATCAAGGTGAGTGTGGCTTCATAGAATGACTTTCGTAATGTTCCATCTGTTTCTATTTTGTGGAATAGTTTGAAGAGAATTGGAGTTAGCACTTCTTTGAAGGTCTGGTAGAATTCTGCCATGAATCCATCTGGCCCAGGGCTTTTTTTGGAAGGAAGACTGACCTAACATAAAACCAGATACACTAACTCGGTTAGAACCAAAAGTGTTGAAGAGCCTAGAACTCATTGGCACAGGAGACAACTTGCTGAACAGAACACCAACAGCACAGGCTCTAAGAGCAACAATCAATAAATGGGACCTCATGAAACCAAAAGATTCTATAAAGCAAAAGATACTGTCGTCAGAACAAAATGACAGCCTACAGACTGGGAAAGGATCTTCATCAGCCCTATATCTAACAGAGGACTAATATTCAGTATATATAAAGAACTAAAGAAGTTAAAAGGCAATAAGTCAAGCAAACCAATGGGGTTTGGAGCTAAACAGCTCCAAACAGCTAAAAAATGGGGTATGGAGCTAAACAGAGAATTATCTGTAGAGAAATACAGGATGGCAGAGAAACACTTAAAGAGATGTTCAACATCCTTAGCCATCAGAAAGATGCAAATCAAAACAACCCTGAGATTTCACCTTACACCCATCAGAATGGCTAAGAGTAAAAACTCAAGTGACAACATATGCTGGAGAGGTGTTGGAAAAAGGGGAACCTTCCTCCATTGCTGGTGGGAATGTAAACTTATACTACCACTTTGGAAATCAATCTTCCACTTTCTCAGACAATTAGGATTAGTGTTTCCTCAAGATCCAGCCATACCACCCCTAGGCATATATCCAAAAGATGCTCAAGTACACAACAAGGATATTTGCTCAACCATGTTTGTAGCAGCTTTATTCGTAATAGCCAGAACCTGGAAACAACCCAGATGTCCATCAACAGAGGAATGGATACAGAAATTGTGGTACTTTTACACAATGGAATACTACTCAGCAATTAAAAATCAGGAAATCATGAAATTTGCAGGCAAATAGTGGGATCTAGAAAAGATCATTCTGAGTGAGGTATCCCAGAAGGAGAAAGACACACACGGTATATACTCACTTATAAATGGGTACTTGACCTATAAGATAGGATAAACATACTGAAATCTGTAAACCTAAAGAAGATAAAACAAGAAAGAGGATCCTACGTAAGATGATCAACTCTATCTTAGAAAGACAAATGGGATGGACATTGGATGTAGGAGAAATCAAGTAACAGGAGAGGAGCCTACCACAGAGGGCCTCTAAAAGACTCTACCTAGCAGTGTATCAAAGCAGATGCTGACACTCATAACCAAACCTTTGGCAGAGTGTAGGGAATCATATGAAAGAAGGGGGAGTTAGTATGACCTGGAGAGGACAGGAGCTCCACAAGGACCAAAAATATCTGGGCACAGGGATCTTTTATGAGACTGTATCTCCAACCAAGGACCATGTATAGATATAACCTAGAACCCCTACTCAGATGTAGCCCATGGTAGTTCAGTATCCAAGTGGGTTCCCTAGTAAGGAGAAGAGGGACTATTTCTGACATGAACTCAGTAGCTGCCTCTTTGATTCCCTCCCTCCCCCGAGGGAGAAGCAGCTTTGCTAGGCTACAGAGGAGGACTTTGCAGCCAGGCCTGAAGATACCTGATAAGCTAGGGTCAGATGAAAGGGATGAGGTCCTCCCCTATCAGAGTACTTGGAATGGGGAAAGGAGAAGATGAGGGAGGGAGTGTGGGATTGGGAGGGAATGAGGGAGTGGGATACAGCTGGGATACAAAGTTAATAAACTGTAACTAATATTAAAAAATAAAAATTTAATTTAAAAAATAGTAAAAATGTCCATCCTACCAAAAGCAATCTATAGATTCAATGCATTTCCCATCAAAATACCAGCACATTTCTTTACAGACCAAATTCATATGGAAAAACAAAAAACAATGCTGTACAATAAAAGATCTGCTAGAGGAATCCCCATCCCTGATGTTAAGCTGTATTATAGAGCAACAGTAATAAATACTGCATGGAACTGGCATAGACCAGCTGGTGGATCAATGGAGTTGAATCGAAGACCCAGAAATAAACCCACACATTTAGCAACACTTTATTTTTCACAAAGAATCCAAAGCCATATAGTCGGGAAAAGATAGTGTCTTTATCAAATAGTGCTTGTCTAACTGGATGCTTACATGTAGAGAAATGCAAATAGATCCATGTTTATCACCCTGTACAAAACTCAAGGTCCAAGTAAATCAGAGACCTCAACATAAAACCAGACAAACTGAGGGTCATCATTTGAGAAAATGGCAACCAACTCTTAAGGACAATGTGGAGAGCAGATCTGGGAACATAGGCAAGAGGTTACCTCTTCTGGCCACTGCTTTATCATTTGGAGGATTGGAGACAATGTTCATGCTGTGGTTTGTGGTGTTGTAAAGGTAAAGCAAGGTAGTACTTGTAAACATTTAGTTCAGTGGTTAACATATATTCAGAACTCCTTGTACTTAAACAAAAATTACCTCTTACTCTGAATGAAAAGCCTAAAGGGTTTTCTGAGAGGAAGTCTGATCAGTGGAGAAAGAGTTCAGACAGTTCTGTATGTACCCCAGGCTAGCTTCAATTTTCTATGTAGCCAAGGATGACTTCAACTGTCTGATTCTCCTATCTCTACCTCTTGTGTGCTGAGGCCTAGGACAGAGACATCCTAGTGAAGATGACAAGTAATGCTGAGACCCTAGAACTGTCACAGAATGAAGGATTAAAACTGTATTTGCTGGTGGATTAAATAGGACATACAAGGAAAAGAATAAAATGTGGTTCCAAACTAGAACAAATGGAAAGTTGGGAGCCAGCCATTATTCATACTGAGACAAGAGGCAGAAAGAGTCTGGCTCTGGCCAGACTGTATTTACCTTCTAATCTCAGTAAAGACACTAAGTTTAAAAACAAAACAAAACAAAACAAAACAAACAAACAAAAAAAACCAGACACACTAAATCTGTTAGAAGAAAAAGTAGGGAAGAACCTTGATCTCATTGACACAGGAGACAGCTTCCTGAACAGAACACCAACAGCACAAGTTCTAAGATCAACAATCAATAAATGGGACCTCATTAAACTGAAAAACTTCTGTAAAGCAAAGGATACTGTCATCAGAACAAAATGACAGCCTACAGACTGGGAAAGGATAGTCACCAACCCTATATCTGACAGAGGTCTAAAATCCAGACTATATAAAGAACTCAAGAAATTAAACACCAACAAACTAAGTAATCCAATTAAAAATGGAGTACAGAGCTAAACCGAGAATTCTCAACTGAGAAATATTGAATAGTAGAGAAATGCTCAGTGTCCTTAGGATTACGGAAATACAAATCAAAACAACTCTGAAATTTCATCTCACACCCATCAGAATGGCTAAGATTAAAAAATAAATAGATAGATAGATAGATAGATAGATAGATAGATAGATAGATAGATAGATAGATAGATAAACCTCAAGTGACAGCACATGCTGGCAAGGATATAGAGAAAGGAGAACACTCATAGTTTGCTGGTGGGAGTGCAAACTTTTACAACCACTTTGGAATCGATGTCATGCTTTCTCAGAAAATTGGGAATAGCCCTGCCTCTTGACCCAGCTATAACCACTCCTGTGCATATACCTGAACGATGCTCCACCATACAACAAGGACATTTGCTCATCTATGTTCATGGTAGCTTTATACATAATAGCTAGAATCTGGAAATAACCTAGATGTTCCTCAACTAAGGAATGGATAAAGAAATTGTGATACATACTTTGTTATTAAAAATACTACTTAGCAGGGGAGAGCCAAGATGGCGGCGCCGGGAGAGCACTGTGTCTGAAAAGCAGGACAGCAGCGGCCAGGAGACTGAACTCTGGGCCCTAAAACTACAGCGATCTTGTTTCCCAGGTGAGAGGAGGCTCCCACGGCATGGGAATCGGTTGGGTCCACTCTCGGCTGCAAAGCCAGAACCCGGAAGAAATCCCAGGTAACGCCGGCTTTGGGTCTCCGGGCTAGAGCTGCAAGTCTGCGTGTCCCGATCAGTTTCCCAGGCTGATGGGTGGGCACAAGGGTGCCTGAGACAGAAAGTCCCAGTCGCAAGAAAACCCCACAGGGAAGCAAAGTTGCGAGTCTCATCATGGGTCACCCAGTCTTTCCCTGGAAGGTCTTGAGGACCGCGGGTACCCGCTGCCATCACAACTGAGCTCCCGCCATGCAGAGAGCTGCACGCCCAGCTCACTGGTACAGACCAGCTGCACGCCCCAGTGCAAAAGAAACTGGGAATTCCTGTCCGGAGAGGGCCCCACAGGGAAGGAAGAAACCGGGATGCTTGGGTCATCTGAGAGGCTGCGCGCCCAGCTTACTGGTACAGACGAGCTGCGTGCCCCAGTGCAACAGAGATTGAGAACCCCTGTCTGGAGAGGGCCCCACAGGGAAGGAAGAAAGCGTGCTGCTGGGGTCACCTAGGCTTTGCCTGGGGAAAGTCTCATGGACCGCAGATGGCAAACAGGCGACTACTCCCAGATCCGGGCCCAGATCTGGGCCTAAGCAGGGACCACAGAGTTATTGGGAACCCAGCTCCCACAGACTAGCAGGCGGGCGCACGCTCTGCCAGGCCAGAGGCCTGCTTTGTACCAACTGCTCCTTACAGACAGAACTGTGTGTCCCAAGACACCAGAGTCTTAGAGTCACTGTCTGGAGAAACCCTCACAAGGAAAAAGGAACGAAGCAAAGGGGACGGACTTAGGCAACCCAGTATATCCCCGGAAAAGTTCCCACAGACTGACCCAACCCAGAAAACTGCTGTGCCCCAGATAGCCTGCTGTTACCAGCAGAGCAGTACTCACCTGCCACAGATTACCTCTTGGGTTCTGGGGCACAGAGCCCCAACCTCAGACCTACAAAAGACTGGGAACCCTGAGATCAACCCCCAGATACTGCTCCAAGGGGCAACCAGTTATCCCTAACAAAACCGACCAAACCATGGGAAACACAGGTTACAGCAGCTGATCACTAAATTTACAGCAAGAAACCCAGAAGGAGGGCAGCTGTCTCCAGGACTTCTCCGGTGAGAGGAGAGCCCTCTTGACTAATCAGGACCACAGTTACCACCCAGGTCTCTATGCCTGAGGTAAGCTGTAGCAAGTCCTGAAAAACACCGGCCATCCAGTGACTATACCCAAAAAGCTGAGAAGGCTTCCTTCAGGAAAAACCATCTTCCTGCCAAAAGGACTCTCTCCACTACAAGAGTCCAGGAACAACCAGAAACTAACTTCAAACAACTAAGATAGCCCAGTGGGTACAGGACAGTGTAAAAGTTCAACCAACAAAAGCCAGAGCAATATGGCATTTCCAGAACCCAGTTATCCAGGGGCAAATAGAACTAGACACCCCAGCATAATTGAAATTCAAGGAGGTGACCTAACATCTATGCTCATGAAGAAGATAACAGAGGAAACAAATAAAATACGAAAAGAAATACAGGAAGCTGCAGCCAAACAGTTTGTGGCCTTTAGAGAGGAAATGCTTAAATCACTGAATGAAATAAAAGAAACAGTGGATTGTTCAAACAAACAGCTGAAGGAATTTACGGAAAAACATGAAAATACAGTCAGACAGGTGAAGGAAACCAAAAAAATAGCTCAAGACCTGACGATAGAATTGAAAAAATTAAAAAAAAAACACAAATGGAGGAAATTGTGGAGAGAAAGAACTTAGGGAAAAAAGCAGGAACTACAGAGGTTAGCATAACCAATAGGCTACAAGAAATGGAACAATCTCAGGTGTGGAAGATACAATGGAAGAAATAGATGTATCTGTCAAAGAAAATGTTAAATCTAAAAAATTCCTGACACAGACTGTCCAAGGAATTCAAGACAACATAAAAAGACAAAACCTAAGAATAATAGGAATAGAGGAAAAAGAAGAGTCCCTGCACCAAGGCCCAGAAAATATTTTCAACAAAATCATTGAAGAAAATTTCCCCAACTTAAAGGAGAGGCCAATAAGAATACAAGAGGCCTACAGAACACCCAATAAATTAGACCAGAAAAGAAAATTCTCCCGCCACATAATAATCAAAACTGTAAGTATACAGAACAAAGAAAAAATACTAAAAGCTGCAAGAGAAAAAGGCCAAGTAACATATAATGGCAAACCCATTAGAATCACACCTGACTTTTCAACAGAGACTATGAAAGCCAGAAGGGCCTGGACGGATATCATGCAGACCCTAGGAGAACACAGATGTCAGCCCAGGCTACTATACCCAGCAAAACTCTCAGTCCTCATAGACGGAGAAAACAACATATTCAATGACAAAAACAAATTTCAACAATACCTACAAAGAAATCCAGCATTACAGAAGACACTAGAAGGGAAAATACAACCCAAGAAAACTAGCTACATTCAAGAAAACACAGGAAATAAATAACCTCACTACAGTAAAACAAAAAGCAACCAAGCACACAATCATATGACCACAGCCAACATCAAAATCAAAGGATCTAACAGCCACTGGTCATTAATCTCTCTCAACATCAATGGACTTAATTCTCCAATAAAAAGACACAGACTAACAGAATGGATGCGTAAACAAAACCCAGCAATTTGTTGTATACAAGTAACACACCTAAGTCACAAAGATAGACATTACCTGAAAGTAAAGGGATGGAAGACGGCTTTCCAAGCAAACGGACCCAAGAAGCAAGCAAGAGTAGCCATTCTAATATCTGATAAAATAGACTTTCAACCAAAATTAATCAAAAGAGATGGGGAAGGACACTTCATACTCATCAAGGGAAAATTCCACCAAGAAGACATCAAAATCCTGAACATCTATGCCCCAAATACAAGGGCACCCACATTTGTGAAAGAAACATTGATAAAACTTAAACCACATATAGATCCCCAAACATTAATAGTGGGACACTTCAACATCCAACTCTCAACAAAGGACAGGTCAACTAAACAGAAATTAAACAAAGAAACAATATCTCTAACAGAGGTCATGAATCAAGTGGACCTAACAGACATTTACAAAACCTTACACCCAAACACAAAAGAATTTACCTTCTTCTCAGCACCTCATGGAGCCTTCTCCAAAATAGACCATATAGTTGGTCACAAAGCAAGCTTCAACAGATACAAGAAGATTGAAATAATCCTTTGTATCCTGTCTGATCACCATGGAATAAAGCTGGACCTCAATAACAACAGAAATAGCAAAAAGCCTACACATACATGGAAACTGAACAACTTGCTACTAAAAGACAGCTGGGTCAGGGAAGAAATAAAGAAAGAAATTAAAATCTTCCTAGAACTCAATGAAAATGAAGACACAACATTCCCAAACTTGTGGGACACAATAAAGGCAGTGCTAAGAGGAAAGTTCATAGCACTAAGTGCCTTCAAGAAGAAATTCGAGACAGCGCATTCAAGCAACTTAATGGCTCACTTAAAAACCCTAGAAAAAGAAGAAGCATACACACCAAAAAGGAGTAGACGGCTGGAAATAATCAAACTTAGGGCTGAAATCAATCAATTAGAAACAAATAAAACAATTCAAAGAATCAATGAAACCAAGAGCTGGTTCTTTGAGAAAATCAACAAGATCAACAAACCCTTAGCCAAGCTAACTAAAAGGCAGAGAGACACCACCCAAAACTACAGACACTGAGGTATGCAGTGTCTGGTATACATCCCAGGTATGCAGGGGTGGTTCAATATACAGAAATCCATCAATGTGATCCACCATATTAACAAACTGAAAGAAAAAAACCACATGATAATCTCCCTAGATGCTGAAAAAGCATTTGACAAAATCCAACATCCATTCATGTTTAAAGTATTGGAGAGATCAGGGATACAAGGCACATATCTAAACATAGTAAAGGCGATATACAGCAAGCCTATAGCCAATATCAAAATGAATGGAGAGAAACTTAAAGCAATCCCACTGAAATCAGGGACAAGACAAGGCTGCCTACTCTCTCCATATCTCTTCAACATAGTTCTGGAAGTCCTTGCTAGATCAATAAGACAGTTGAAGGAGATCAAGGGGATACAAATTGGAAAGGAAGAAGTCAAATTATCACTATTTTCAGATGATATGATAGTATACATAGGTGTCCCCAAAAACTCTACCAGGGAACTCCTACAGCTGATAAACACCTTCAGCAAAGTGGCCGGATAAAAAATTAACTCAAAAAAATCAGTAGCCCTCCTATATACAAAAGACAAAAGGGCTGAGAAAGAAATTAGGGAAACAACACCCTTCACAATAGCCACAAATGACACAAAGTACCTCGGAGTAACCCTAACCAAGGAAGTCAAAGACTTGTATGAAAAAAATTTCAAGTCTCTGAAGAAAGAATTAGAAGAAGATATCAAAAGATGGAAAGATCGCCCATGCTCATGGCTTGGCAGGATTAACATAGTAAAAATGGCCATCTTACCAAAAGCAAGCTACAGATTCAATGCAATTCCCATCAAATTACCAACACAATTCTTTACAGACCTGGAAAAAAAAATTCTCAACTTCATATGGAATAACAAGAAACCCAGAATTGCTAAAACAATCCTCTACAATAAAAGATCTTCTGGAGATATCTCCATCCCTGATCTTAAGTTGTACTATAGAGCAACAGTTTTAAAAACTGCATGGTACTGGCATAGAAACAGAATGGTGAATCAATGGAACCGAACAGAGGATCCAGAAATAAACCCACACACTTACGGACACCTGATCTTTGACAAAGACGCAAAACCATACAATGGAAAAAAGATAGCATCTTCAACAAATGGTGCTGGTCCAACTGGATGTCTACATGTAGAAAAATTAAAATAGATGCATACTTATCACCCTGCACAAAACTGAAGTCCAAGTGGATCAAAGACCTCAACATAAAACCAGACACATTAAATCGGCTAGAAAAAAAAGTGGGGAATACCCTAGAACTCATTGGTACAGGAGAAAACTTCCTGAACAGAACACCAACAGCACTGGCTCTAACAGCAACAATCAATAAATGGGACCTCATGAAACTGAAAAGCTTCTGCAAAGCAAAGGACACAGTCATCAAAACAAAGCGACTGCCTACAGATTGGGAAAGAACCTTCACCAACCCTTTATCTGACAGAGGACTCACATCCAGTATATATAAAGAACTAAAGAATCTGAAAAGCAGCAAACCAAGTAATCCACTTAAAAAAATGGGGAACAGAGCTAAAGAGAGAATTCTCTGTAGAGGAATATTGAATGGCAGAGAAGCACTTAAAGAAATGCTCAACCTCATTAGCCATTAGGGAAATGCAAATCAAAACAACCCTGAGATTTCACCTTACACCCATGTGAATGACCAAGATCAAAAACTCAAGTGACAACACATGCTGGAGAGGTTGTGGAGAAAGGGGAACCCTTCTCCACTGCTGGTGGGAATGTAAACTTGTACAACCACTCTGGAAATCAATCTGGCACTTTCTCAGACAACTAGGAATAGCGCTTCCCCAAGATCCAGCCATACCACTCCTAGGCATATATCCAAAAGAGGCTCAAGTACACAAAAAGGACATTTGCTCAACCATGTTTGTAGCAGCTTTATTTGTAATAACCAGAAGCTGGTAAACAACCCAGATGCCCCTCAACTGAAGAATGGATGCAGAAACTGTGGTACATCTATACAATGGAATATTACTCAGCAATGAAAAATAAGGAAATCATGAAATTTGCAGGTAAATGATGGGACCTGGAAAGGATCATCCTGAGTGAGTTGTCCCAGAAGCAAAAAGACACACACGGTATATACTCACTCATATAGACATACAACATAGGACAAACCCACTAAAATCTGTGCATCTAAAGAAACTAAGAAAGAGAGAGGACCCTAACTAAAACGGTCAATCCCCATCCTGAAAGGCAAAGAGGATGAACATCAGAAGAAGAAGAAAACAGGAAACAACCTAGGAACCTTCTACAGAGGGTTTCTGAAAGCCAGAAGAAGAAAACAGGAAACAAACTAGGAACCTACCACAGAAGGCCTCTGAAAGCCTCGGCCCTGCAGACTATCAAAGCAGATGCTGAGCCTGATGGCCAACTGATGGGCAGAGTGAATGGAATTTTACGTAAAAAGTGGGAAATAGTAAGAGCTGGAGAGGACAGGGTCTCCACAAGGAGAGCAACAGAACAAGAAAATTTGAACACAGGGAACTTCCCAGAGACTCATACTCCAACCAAGGACTATTCATGGAGATAACCTAGAACCCCTGCACAGATATAGCCCATGGCAGTTCAGTGGGTTACATAGTAATGGGATGAGGGACTGCCTCTGACATAATCTGATTGGCCTGCTCTTTGATCACCTCCCCCTGAGGGGGGAGCAGGCGTACCAGGCCACAGTAGAGGACAATGCAGCCACTTTTGATGAGAACTGATAGACTAAGATCAGAAAGGAGAGGAGAACCTCCCCTATCAGTGGACTTGGGGAGTGGCATGCATGCAGAAAGGGGAGGGAGGGTGGGATCGGGAGGGAAGGTGGGAGGGGCTTATGGGAGTAATAAGTATTCTATTGTGTGAATGTCCCATAATTTCTGTATCCATTCTTCAGTTGAGGGACCTCTAGATTGTTTCCAGTTTTGGACTATTATGAATAACCACTATGAGCATAGTTGACCAAATGTCCTTGTTGCATGGTGGAGCATCTTTTGAGTACATATGCAGGAGTGGTATTGCTGGTTATTTATTTTATTTTATTTAGTTTTTATTAATTATGATTTATTTACTTTGTATCACAGATGCAGCCCCTCCCTCATCCCCTCCTAATCCCACCCTCCCTCACAAGTTGCTTTTAGTCATGGTGTTTTAGCATAGTAATAGAAATCCTAACTAAGACAATGCTCAGCAGATAAATGTCAGATAAATGTTTTGAACTCAAAAATATTATATTGAGTTACATAACCCAGGCCCAGAAATATGCCACATGTTCTTTTTTCAGTGGAGGGTATTTGCTACAAATATTCAGATGTTAGTACGTAGCCAGAGAACAAAGAAAATAAAAGGTGCCACGGGGTACTCTAAAAAGAAGAGTATAAAGACAGAGGTAACATAAACAGGAAAATAAGAAAAATAGAGGGAAGAAGGACATAGGATATGGAAGGAGGAAGACAGAGAAAATAAATAACATTAAGAATGTTTGAAAAGGACATTAGAAATCATATTGTTTCTTATTTTCCCAAAGTTACATATAATACATACATATGTATGCTCATACATTGTTTAAATGAAGTTACACTACTTAGGATGATAACACTCCTCCCAAGAACTATAGATATCTAATTAAAAACTGAGTGACAGGCATGAGAATTCTCCTTTTGAGTTGTTGATCATGGGAATCCAAAAGACTACAAAAACAGTATAGACTATTGCTGTGGCCCTTGATCCCCTCCAAATAGTTGAAGATATAATGAACTTTGTACATAGGAATTGGAGGATTTAAGTTAGATCTTGAATCATGAGTTTCCCCTGAAAACTTTCATAGCACTGCTGGCAAGTGATGTGCAAGCTGCCAAGGGAGGAAAGCACCCAGCTGTGGTACCTATAACTACAACAGTGGCACTCAAAACTTTGTGGTAACTAAAAGTGGTCTAACTGGACATAAAAACTATTTTACAGGAGGGAAGTCATCCCTGGTATTGTAAACCTAGCTAACTAATCATGACTACTGAGGTTATGAACATTAGAAAAAAAACCCACAACTGCCACTTTCCTAAACCAGTGTAGTTCCTAGGTACATTCTAAATAGTTATCCTTACACCCACAGTTAAGTATAAATCTCACTCGCCTCAGAGAAGCTTCTTTTTTTGCAGCAGAGGCTATTAGAAAAAGCCACAAATGGTCAAAATTTGGAGAACTTATTATGGAATGCCAGACTTCATTGGTATATTTGCAAAACAAGTCCTACACCTAAGGTGGAGTAAACATTGCAGATGAGGAGGCAGAATGATAGTAAGAGCCAGCAAATCCAAAGTCTGCTGTGAGATTGTGTTTTCTACATATGACAAGAAAGCTGCACCCATAAAACCTCATATATACATGTATATATATACATACATATATATGTATATACATATATACATATACATGTATATGTATATACATACATATATATGTACATA
>NW_026590486.1:4232171-4302173 GCF_907164565.1 Psammomys obesus
ATATACATATACATGTATATGTATATACATACATATATATGTACATATATACATATATATATGTATATATATACATATATACATGTATATATGAGGTTTTATATATATATAAAATATATATATTCCTAATATATCTATAAATATATTTATATATATAAATATTTATATATCTCTCTATATATATTTGGCTGCCTAAGACATAATAATGACAATCAATTGACATGCCATCATAGATGTGAAAAATCTCACCCCCAGATGAAGAACTACAAGCAGTTACTCACTGATGTGTGTGATGAGTATGCACACATACGCTTTAGAGAGAGAGAAAAAAATATATCAGTCTTCCTAGTGATGAACCCCCTAATTGGTCAGCCCCCAAAATAAGCACATACAAGCAACACTAAATTCACAAAACAGGATATATTTGGATAATTATTGGTGTGTGTCTATATGTGTGTGTGTGTGTGTGTGTCTGTGTAAAGAAGCCATGAATTCGAGAGAGAGCAGACAGGAAAAATATGTGAGAGATTGGAAAAATAAGAGGAAGAAGGAAAATGATATAATATTTTAATTAAAGATAATGCAGAGAAATAAATCATATACAGGTACAAGCAAACAGAAGAAAGCTTAAATCAATAATATATTATATCAATGTCAAAATCTCAGTTGTGATATTGAGAGACCAAAAGATAAATTAGCAGCTATTATTAAGGCCTGAAGTATGTAGGTAAAAGAAGTACAGTAATGCCCTGAAGAGAAGGGCCACCTCACTGCATTCTTTCCCCACCCACTAGAGATACAGTTGTTAGGAAACTGGACCATCCCCCTAGGGTGGGAGACCAGGTCATTAATGGTCTGGGAACCTTCTTATAGCCAATCGATTCAAAATGTAGCATTTTGACCAATAGATGCTTGCCAGGTAGGAATTGCCCCTGCCTTGGGCATGCTGGGATGGACCAGAATCTTTAAATGAGCCAACTAACCTGGGCACAGCCCGCTTGGCTCCCACAGCTTCAGTGGTGGGTGGGTGTGGGTCCAAGCTGCAGCTCGTAATTTACAATAAAAAGAACTTCATGTATTTACAGCGGAGTCTGTTTATTCCTGGTCTTTTGGGGTTCGTGAACTGGACAGAACAATATTATACTTGCAAATATTCCCTTTAGAGAAATCTGTACAATCAGACATAAGTTCCTCTTGTAACTGTTTTTTATAACTGCATGAGACTCTAGAATTAAAATGTAAAATTCAATAAAAAATGAAAAAATAATTTTCATGTTTACAGTCATTTAAAACACATGTACCTTTTTATTGGAATGGCACTCTCCCTCCCCCCAGTCCTGACTCCCCAGAATTCATCACCTCTCTTATTCCTCCCCATCCCTTAAACTTCTCTAAGATGGTTGAACAAAGAAAGGCACTCCCGGAAGGAAAGTAGACCCTGTTTTGGCCCTGTTTTTGTGTCTGTTTCTGGATGCAGAATTGTTACTGCTCTTTGGTGCTGAGTCAGTGTAACTTGGCTCATTATGAGCTTCAGTGTTAATGCCACAGAAGTGACTAAGCCCAAATTTGGCAAGCTAAGAAGAAAAGAAAAAAAAAAAAATGAAAGAAAACCAAAACTGTAGGGGGCAGGATTGGAAGACAGAATGTGAAGCCATTGCTGCTCTTTAAGTTATTTAAGAGGCCACTTGCCTCTCTTCTTTCAATAGAACAGCAAAAGGTAGGTCCTTCCTTGTGCATTAAGCACTGTCTTTATTATTAATTCTAACCTTCTTTATTAATCACTAGGAGTAAGACATGAGAAATAACAGCCTCCCTAAGGGCCACTTGAATTCTCTAAGAGTGTTGTGAACGGGTTAGGACAGTACCTTTGTATTTGGAACTAGGATGCAAGGTAATATCTGCAGCAGGATAGGATTGTAATCATAGGTCACACATTTATTAGCCATGTTTGGTCCTTTATTCATTGGCGTTGACCTACATTATTGGGTGGTGTATTCAATCCTGCCCTAAAATAAAGAAAGCACTTCTTCTGCAGTGTTGACACTGGTTTAGGTTAAGGAAGACCCAACTTCTCGGGCAATCCATCATCAGGGACAACATTCAGTACTGTGATGACAAAGCAAAGAAATAAGCAAGGCAGAAAGCACTGAGGGTCTTTGGATAGACTATCTTTCTAAGGGGAGGGAGATTTGGGTCTCAGTTCAGATTCTGTTGGTCTGAAAGCAGGCATTATTGCTTTTCAACTCTTTTCTCTTTCTTTCTTTTTTTTTTCCTAAAAACTTCTGGAAAAATTTTGCTGTTTTAATTTTCTGTGGGGCTCTGCTGGATAAGGTTGAAATCAGTCTGTCTGTCTTCTCTGGATAGCTAATTATTTTTGCTCTGTTTAAGATGCTCTTCTTCTCAGCAGGGTTCTAAAAGTCTCTCCTGATCTGGGTGAACCCAGATCTTGTAAGGAGCATCACATAGCCCTCAGGGCAAATTACAGGCCAGACACTTCCCCTGATAAGGAAACTGATCTAGAAACATCTTGGAATTCCTAGAATTCCACACTGCTAAGGAGATCTTTGTTTTAAAGAGTGACCTTCAACTGTACTTATAACTTGGGCTGCCTGTTTAGGCAACTACCTGCTCACTGCCACGAGTTCCTGACCTGCTGTGGGCTAGCCTCATGCTGCTGATTGCAGTGGGTTTCCTCCATTCACTGGCCTACAGCACTGCCTCAACAGCTAGAGGTTGACCTGCATCTCACCAGATCTGCCTTCTAATCAGCCTCCAGCCTCTTTTCCCTGCTCAGCACAGCAGCTCAGCCAAGAACTGTAACACTTTGGTATCACCATGCACTTTGGGTGCCTGAGATTCCACTGACACTGGCAAGAGCTAAACTATAACACTCTGCAAAAACCCTTTTTCACAGCCCAGCTTAGCACACTTGAGCTGCCCCTGAGAGAAATGGAACCACATGGAGCCCTGTTCTCCATCCAGAAGTCAAGCTTCAGGACCTAAGCCATGATCCAGGACCCAGCCAAATGGAGAATGACAAGTTCCCACTTCCACAAATATAATCTAGCCCTTGGAGTGATTATAGGCAACTTTGTTCATATTGAAGTTCTTGAGCATTGTCAAAAGGATAGCTCCAAATATGTCCCTCCTAGGTTACCACTGCCCTCTCTGTGTATGTCAAATAATCAGTACTTTCAGTTTCAAGCATGGTAAAGGACATCCCAAAAAAGTTCTCCAATTTATCTTCTCTCTTCTCCATGTATCACATGATTTATTTACCTTCTTCCTTCTTTATTATCATTATTTTTTAATTATTGTTTGCTTTTGAGACAGAGTTTTCTTCTGTAGCACACAGGCTTTCCTGGAACTGAGTGTGTCAATCATGCTGGCTTCAAACTCATGCAATCCTCCCTTCTTTGTCTCCTAAGAACTGAGGTTACAGTTAATGAACCACCACATCTGCCCTTCCTTATTCTCTCTTGTCGCTTTCCTTAGATGTTCAGTCTCCATTTGGAGAATTGAAACCAGATAAACAAGGAGTTAAAGCAGTGACTGAGGGAAATTACAGCTGCATCTTGGTAGTTTTGTCTCCTGATGGTAAGAATGTATTAAAGGTTAAATGTCCTTAAAATAGGAACTGGATTATTTCCATTATATCAGAAACTAAGTCACCAGGACATTCACCCATGTTCACTAGCAAAAGTTCTGTATCCTCATACCTGACTTGTATTGTCCAGACTTTTGGAAGTGTTTTAGAGGATCATGAGAAGAAACACCCTAAAGAGAGATACTGTCTACAATAACTTGTGATAGAAACAGGTTGCCTTATTCTGTGAATATGCTAAACTGTGGGGCTCATGGACTGTGTCTCCAGAGGAACTGGCATGACACTGGAGAGATTGAGCATGTTCAAACCCTGGAAATATAAAATTTGAGGCGTAAAATCTCATCCTAAAAACAGAAGGTGTGGAACAAAGCTCCCTCCCTGTTTCCATGCCTGCCTCTGAAGCAAATGACAAAATCTGAAGGTGGTTACAAGTGGCCAATCATGTAACCCTGTTATTTTTCCCTGTGTAAATAGAGCATCACCAATATCCTAGTCCCAGCCAATAAAATGTATTCACCTCCAAAACCCACTCCTCCCTACTGCCCAAAGTTTATAAAGTCTCTGTTTATAAAGTGTACCATCTACTTCCCTGTAGACCATCTGAGACTGGTTGTTTATTCTGAGCTGTAAAACTGGGTAAAGAAGGGACCTCTTTCTCACTGAAGAATTCATTGTTGGACCCCTTCAGACTTGACCAAGGGCCAGGCAGTTGCCACATGATCATGGAGGCCATCATAGCAGCTCACCTAGTCGCCACAGACATCTGCTGTTAATCAGTGAATCAGAGTGGATTACTGATGCTGATTGGCTCAGCTCCAGAGCTCGAGTTCCAACTGGAACCTGGTCAGGCATGAGTGAATTATGTTCACCCACACTGTCTGCCACTAAAGCAGCTGTTTAACCAAAAAGCTGTAACTCTGCTGGTCCTGAAGCAGCTGTTTTATTCCCCAGAAACAGGTTGGGCTTCAGCTGCTGCTTGTCTTGGTTTTGGAGCCCTGAGCTTCCACTGCTGTCTGGTGCCAGTGGTCTAATTAAAAGAGAAGTAACACTTTATCTGTAGAGAAATCTGTTTCTCCCACACCTCTGGCTGGACCGGAAATCCCATAGCACAGACCTCGTTTCGTCCTCTATCCTTCCTCAACCAGAGTCTGATGTTCCTTAGAAAAGAGGAACTCAGGACCCCTCGCTTCATCCTTTTTCTGCCTGACACCCAACAGAACTTGGACCATCCAGAAGCATACACATCTGGCTCAGTGTCTGGTGTCAACTAGGGGTATCCAGGCTTTCCACAGGACACGGAGCAACAGTACAGAACTTATAAATATTCATAAAATATAAAAAAAAATATCACACAGAACTCTTTGGGATGCCCCTCTGCCCTGGGGCAACCCATTCCAATCTCTCTTTGGAGTGTTTGCTTTGCTTAGCTGTACTAAATAAACTTCTTAAACTGTGTGTCTTATAGAAATTATTTCCCTCAAGAAAACAAGAACTGAGGCATCCTTGTAACAGAACTATAGAGTGATCACTGTCTCCCGTTGCCTACATTCTCCTAATCCATCAATCACCCATGTTATCCAGACCATCTTCTTTATAACCTCCATTTCCTCACACCATGACTCCTCAGAGCTAGAAAGACAATTTACCTTCATTGCTCCAATGAACAAAGGTCCTCAACGTATCTTACCACATTCAATCCACTTTCTGACGTACCTTCCTTAACCACACTGTTCTTGATGTTGTGGCTACTGCACTCATAAATGAGGTTTGGTCTAATTTCATTAAAAATAGATAATGGATATAAAATTCAGACAAGTACAATAAGATATTATTCAAACTGAAAATCCACAATCAAAGAACAACAGCACCACCACCACCAACAACAACACCAACAACAAAACTGCAGATTTAAACTATGCTATGGATCAAATGGAGTCAACTAATAACTATCCAATAGATAAAGAAGACACATTTTAACCAGGCATGGTAGTGCTCGCCTTTGATCCCAGCACTCCAGAGGCAAAGGCAGACAGATTTATGTGAGTTGAAGGCCAGCCTGGTCACAAAGTAAGTCCAGGAGAGTCAAAGCTACACAGAGAACTCCTCTCTTGAAAAGACAAAAATAAAAAAGTAATAATTTGTCAGGGACCACCTGAGGGAACTCGCCAACTTCAGAGACCACCTGTGGAAGCTTACCAACTTGCCTCAATTTGCCTGTTCCCTTACCTCCAGTAAACATACTGCTTGGAGATGCCCGTTCCCTTACCTGCAGTAAACATACTGCTTGGAGATGCTCGTTCCCTTACCTGCAGTAAACATACTGCTTGGAGATGTCAGAGACCACCTGTAGAAACTCACCAACCTTGAGGCCAACTTGCCCGTTTCCTTACCTGCGGTAAACATACTGCTTGGCAACAGCAGAGATGTGCTCACAGAACCATGGCTTATCACAAGATGTTTCAGGCCCCTGGCCGAGAAGAATCTGTAATTTTTCACCCACCCTACTTCCTTATCCTGAACCCTATTTAAAGCTGATTCTGCTTAGTAAAGTTAGTACTTGACAAGCACCTGTTTGCTTGGACTCCTTTCTATTTCTCACCCATCTTTTCACAGGTTTGGATTCTCTTTTAACCCACGAATAACCTTAGCTCCGCTGGCTGGAGCAATAATTAAAAAAACTAAAAAATTCTTCTCAGCCTAAGAAATTCTCTATAAAATAGATCCCACTTTACTCCAGAAATCAAATCTTAATCAAATATAAAGAAATAAAAATACTTATTTACATCTGACCAGATCACAGTTTAATAAAATTAGAAATAGGTAGCAAGAGAACAGAAACAATGCTTATACTTTAATAGATCTGAGTGCTTCCATTAAAAGACTGAAATATCTCAAATGAATGACCTAATGCATCTCAAGTTCTTAGAAAAACAAGAATACACCAAAGCAGCAGAAGGAAAGAAATAATGAGTATATAAATAATCTTAATAAACTTATAACAACCAAAGAGATTATGGAAGCAATAAAAAACAAATCTATCAATGTAGAAAAACTCAGGAAAAAAAAAGATAGATTCATAGACAAATTCTACCAAACCTTTAAAGAAGAGTTAATAACAATGCTCCTCAAACTGTCTCATAAAAGGAGAAAGGGAAGAAAGGCTATCACACTCATGCTATGACGTCAACTTTACCCTAATACCAAAACAGTATAAAGGAATAATGACAAGAAAAGAAAAAATAAGAAAAAGTAAAGACTAATTTGTGCAAAGAACATACATGAAAAAATAATTCTCAGTAAAATTCTTGTAAACTAATCTCAAGAACAATTGTGATGATCATTACACCCACGCCCATGTTGGTTTCTTTCCAGGACAGAAGACTGTTTTAACATACATAAATTGCTACACTAACTCCAGAAATAGTCTATGTAGCATAAAAATGTGTTATGCTAGCATAAAATTATGCAAACAGACAAGGAGATACGTTTCCTACGGGAATTGGCTCCCTCGAAGTCTCTAGCAAAAATACCCTATTGGAATATGACGTGCTCTTATACTCCTGCTTTCTCAGATGCAAGACTAGAATTTATGAGCTCCTTTTTTGCTGTTTCTCTATGATTCTTGAAACAGTACAATTAACTATTCAAGGAAACATTTCTAACAGATCACTAAAAGCTTTAGCAAATAAGAGTAGACGAAAAATAAAATTTAAGGAGAGATAATAAATCAGATTCAGCATCAGGAATTGCTTGTGGAAAAACCAAACATTGTAGTTAGTAAAAGGACAAGAGTTTTAGGGCTTTCTAAAGCAAATGTTTAATCAGGATCTGTTAGGATAAATGCTCTGGATATTCCCACTGCAATAAAGCTACTACAAAACCATTACCTAACACAGGTATTTATGATGAGGCAGAAAGAAGATAGGCAAATATAGGAGGTCAAAAAGTTTTGTATTATACTCTATGTTTTACAGACAGGCTAGCTCAAGTATCTTATCTCTAAGAAAAGATTGTAAATCCTTAGCAAGACAAACAGGAGGAATTCACCATAATACTTAACTCCGGGGGGGGGGGGTTGTAAATCTTTAGCCTACCTAGTTCTGAGGATTATTAACAACCCCTAATTAACTAACAATAAACTACGTAAACAGACCACAAGTTTAACAAGCCCCAGGCCCTCTACTCACTAAATTGGCAAACAAGTCACTAGTTCTATGTTTGCTCTGCTTAAGAGGCTGTTAGGCCAAGATTTTTTGTAGACACTGCCTTTTACCAGATCGCCTTCAGTTAAAATATAAACTTTGTAAATGTTCCGGGGAATATGTCAACTTTAAGATGCTTCTTTGTAAGATTACTATAAAAGTGTTGGCTTGACTTCAGTAAAGCGCAGAAGATCCAAATCAGCATTACGTGGTGTGGTCTCTGTCATTTCGCCTATCTGTGCCTTCCTGATATCGAATTCTCTGATTTTCCTGCGGACACGGGGCACCCAACAGGGCCGGTCTGTGGCAATAAATCCACAAGTGTAGTGCCATCTCAGCATATAAATGAACTTAAGGGCAGAAATCACATGATCATAATAATAGATTCTGAAAATGTATTTAACAGAATGCAATATTCTTTTGTGATAAAAACTCTAAGGGAAGAACTAGAACATACCTCAGCATAATAAAGCCTACATTGGAAACATGTTGTTAGCATATACAAAGTGGAAGCCAAAGTAATCCTTATAAAAATTTCAATGACATTCTTCAAAGAACTAGGAAAAAAACAATATTAAAGTTTATATAGAAACACAAAACACCTAAATGACCCAATCAATTCCTAGCTGAAAAAGCAAAAATGTCACAGTGCTTGATTTTAAATTATGTCACAAAGCTGTAGCTTACATATTACAAAACCACAATAGTACTGCCACAAAAGTAGACATGTTAATCAATAATACTCAATATGGACTCAGAAATAGAGCTTCACTACTGCGGCTACCTATTTTTTTTTTTTTTACAAAGATGTCAAAACATACATCGGAAAAAAGACAATCTTTTTAACAAATGACATGAGGAAAACTGGATTTCTATGTGTTAAAAAATTTATTCAGTCTTTGAACAGATCAATTCATATTGGATCATAGATTTTAACGTAAGACCCAAAATTTTGAAAATACTGTAGAAAAACACTTTCAGATCAACGCTTAGGTAAGATTTCTCTATCCAATAACATAGGAAATAGCTTTAAGAATATAATCATACTAAAACTGTATATCTAAGGAAGCTAATCAAGAAGGAGGACCCTGGGTAAGATGCTCAATCTTCATTCAGAAAGGCAAATGGGATGGACATGGGAAGAGGGAGAAAACAGGGAACAGGACAGGAGCCTAATAGAGGGCCTCTGAAAGCCTCTACCCAGCAGGGTATCCAAACATATGCTGAGACTCATAGCCAAACTTTTGGCAGAGTGCAAGGAATCTTATGAAAGAAGAAGGAGACAGAAAGACTTGGAGGGGACAGGAGGGGACAAGGAGAGCAACAGAACCAAAATATCTGGGCCCCGGGGTCTTTTCTGAGACTGATATTCCAACCAAGGACCATTCATGGAGATAACCTAGAACCCCTGCACAGATGTAGTCTATGGCAGCTCAGTGTCCAAGAGGGTTTCCTAGTAATAGGAACAGGGACCGTCCCTGACATGAACTCATGGCCTGCTCTTTGATCACCTCCACCTGAAGGGGAATCAGCCTTATCAGGCCACAGAGGAAGACAATGAAACCAGTCCTGATGAGACCTGATAGACTAGGGTCAGATGGGAGGAGGGGAGGACCTCCCCTATCATTGGACTGGGGGAGGGGCATAAGAGAAGAAGAGGGAGGAAAGGTGGGGTTGGGAGGGGTTGGGGGAGGGGGCTACAGCTGGGATACAAAGTGAATAAACTGTAATTAATAAAAATAAAATAAAAATTAAAAAAGAATTTAAAAATGGGTTGTTTACATCAAATTAGAAAACTTTAGAGCAGCTATGGAAATAATCAACAACTTGAAAAGATGACCTTCAATGGGAAGAAAAATTGTTACCAATTACACATCACATCTTGAAATTATGAAGTTCTAAAAATTTAAACACCAACATATTCAATCACTAAATGGGCTAGTGAACTGCATAGACATTTTCAAAAAGAAGAAATGCAAATAGGCAATAAACATTTAAAACATATGCTATATCCTTAGCTATCAGAGAAATGAACATTAAAGTTGTTTTGAGGTTCTATTTCTTCCCAGTAATAATGGCTAATGTCAAGCAAAAAAAAACAACAACAACACAATCTGGTAAATATATGGGCAAGGAGGAATGGTTATTCACTTCTATTGGGCATGTAAACTTGTGTAGCTATGATGGAAATCAGTACGGTAATTTCTCAAAAAAAAAACCATTAAAAACAGAAGTTCCATATGATCCAGCTATACCATTATTGGGTAAATATCCAAATAACTCTAAGTCAGCATACCACACAATACTTAAATATCCTGCTTATTTCTGGATTATTACAAAAGCAAAGAGATGGAACCCACTTAGGTATATATACATCAACTAATAACTGAAAAAAGAAAATGTAGTACATATATATATATATATATATATATATATAATGGAATTTTATGCAGTTATAGAAAAAACTAAAATCATGACATTTACAGGAAAGTAGATCAAACTAGAAATCATTATGTTAATTTAAGTTAAAACAGATGCAGAAAGACAAATATTGTATATTTTCTCTCATATGAAGAACGTAGATTTAAAATCATACACACCTGTATGTTCATGTGCATATGTGTGAACATGTTTATATATGTATTTGGCGGTCATGAAACCTACAAAAGATGGTCATGGACGTTAAGGAAGACATCTTTCAGGAGGGGAAATTGTCATTGTATGAAAGGCCTAGACTATTCAGCAGTGATGCTGGACATTACAATAGACAAAAAGTTGAATGGTGTAAACCTGAAATCCATCTATCTGTTCAGCATTGCATAATCCTATGTGCCCATACACAGAGGTAAAATACATTGGAAGTGAGCAGTAGTATATTGATTTTTAAATGTCTAATTTGCATCTACCTCTGCCAATGTTAAACAAGTAGTTCTTGTCTGTTTTTAGTTCTGCCTTTTCTGCTTGTTTTAAAACTTTTTAAATTAATTCTTTGACAGTTCCATGCAATGTATTTTGATCATATTTACCTGAGTCCTCCCCCAACTCCTCTGAGAATCATCATTGCCTAGCCCTTCCCTCAACTTCCTGTCCTCTTATTTTTTTTTTAAATGAACCATATGTCCAGTTTGTGCTGCCTATATACATCTGGGTGAATGGGATTCTTCTGGAGCATCCACCTATCAGGGAACTTAAGAAAATGGACTCCCTCAACAGAGGAATGGATACAGCAATTGGGGTACTTTTACACAATGGAATATTACTCAGCAATTAAAAACAAGGAAATCATGAAATTTTCAGGGAAATGGTGGGATCATCCTGATTGAGGTATCCTAGGAGCAGAAAGACACACATGGTGTATACTCACTTATATAGACCTATAAGATAGGATAAATATACTAAAATATATGCACCTAAAGAAGATAAACAAGAAAGAGCACCCAGAGTAAGATGATCAATCCTCACTTAGAAAGACAAAGGAGATGGACATGGGAAGTAGGAAAAGATAAAAAAACAAGACAGGAGCCTACCGTAAGGGCGTCTGAAAGACTCTACCTAACAATGTATCAAAGCAGATGCTGAGATTCATAACCAAATCTTTGGTAGAGTACAGGGAATCATATGATAAAAGAGGGAGTTAGTATGAGTGAGAGAGGACAGATGCTCCAAAAGGACAAAATATATCAGGGCACAGGAGTCTTCTATGAGACTGTTTCTCCAACCAAGGATCATGTATGGATACAACCTAGAACCCCTGCTCAGATGTAGCCCATGGTAGGTAGCTCAGCATCCAAGTGGGTTTTCCTAGTAAGGGGAACAGGAACTATTTCTGACATGAACCCAATGACTGGCTCCTTTACCTCCTCCTCCCCCCCCCCACCCCGAGGGAGGAACAGTTTTGCTAGGCCACAGAGAAGGACATTGCAGCCAGTCCTGAAGATACCTGATAAGCTAGGGTCAGATGGAAGGGGAGGAGGTCCTTCCCTATCAGTGGACTTGGAAAGGGACAGGGAGGAGATGAGGGAGGGAGGATGGGAATGGGAGGGAATGAAGGCGGGGGGCTATGGCTGGTATACAAAGTTAATAACCTATTATTAATATTAAAAAAAGAAAATGGACTGTCTCTTCCAGATGCCAGACCCTGCCTGCTAGTTTCTCCTTTTTGGTAATTGTTTTTATGTTTGTTTGTTTGTTTGTTTGTTTGTTTTTTCGATACAGAGTTTCTTTGAAGAGGATGTAATAATTTGCAAAAGTTTTCACACATATTTTTATATGTGTGTGAATGGTTAGGTTTCTAAGCTGGCACTGGCTTTGGTGAGGTGGGAAGGTTTTTTTTTATGCGTTATTCAATACATCAATTAAGTATTATCACCACTTAAAAAAAATCAAGAACATTAACAATGTACACCTATACATTATAACCTGGCTGTATGTTTTTATTGCCTGCAGATTTATGCCCTAGAGTAGAAAAGTGAACTGCAGCTAGATGAGAACATTATAGACCCTGCATTCAGAACCAAGAAGGTGCATACAGGGATGCTGAAACACCTTTGAAACCTTGGTTTCTAAGGGAACACTGAGCATCACAGTGCTACGTAGGAGATGGATGAGTCAGCCCTCTCTTTATTTCATTCACTCTGCAAAGGCTAACAAAGGAAAGGCCTCAGATGATTTATGAAGATTATCCTGTAATCACAGAGTAGCATCAGCCATACAATCTTTTTTGTACCAAGGGAAAACAAAACAACAACAACAAAAGTCTTTTGCTTTCTTTAGAATGAAATCATTAAAATACAAAGCTCTCCACAACACTTCTGACATCATATCAGCAATGACAATGAGAAATACTGGCTTTGTTCATGAAGGAACTTGGACTTTGGCATGGTTATTAATTCACTCAAGCATGCATCAAGAACAGAGTAAGAAAGTCAGGGAGTACATGAGTGATCCCTAAAAAGAGATCCATCAATTTATTATTTTATAAATCAATATTTGCTGTGGTCAGGAACTGAGTTTAGTACAGTGATAAACTATAATTATGAAGCCTTATGAAGCATTTGCCAAAATCCTAATTTCCTAGAGTCAACATTGTGGAAAGAGAACCAATTCTGAATGTTGTTATGTTACTTCTACATGCAAGTTGTGGCATGCTTCATCTTCCCAGGCAAAATTAATTAAAATGCAAACAAACCACTATCAACACCAACAACAATAACAACACACACACACACAAAAAAAAAAAACTTTTGAAAAGAATGTTCTGTTTTATAAAGTCCTTAAGGGAAAGGTTAAGGGCCGTCATTGCAGAGATGCTCTGAGCAGAACATCCTGGGAGAAAAGCGCTTCAGCCTTTTGAGTCTTACAAATGGTGAGAACTGGAAGTATAAGAACTGACAAATCTGTCAGCATTGGAAGAGAGGCAGGAAGAAGCTCATGCCAATATCATGTTAAAAAGGGCGGGGGGCACATTTTCTTACAGTCCTAACAGAATAGCCTGGTTCTGAGCCCCTTCTGACAACTCAGTATCACACAATAGGATTCTCTCAAGCTAGTCTGTGTGTATAATTTGATATACACCTACCAGCATCTCAGTATTGATAGCAGCCATTGTCCTGGAGTTTGATCGGTCCATAACTTTAGTGTTAGATATAGTATAGTAGAAGAAAGCTACAATAGGCAGGGTATAGACCCAGAGTCCCTCTTCCCTCCTGCATAAGTCTCTGGATCAAAATTCTGATTTCAGACATAGCTAACTGGTGAAGAGGCTGTTAATTTAGGGATAGGATAGAGTTGTGGGCTTTCTTAGGACTTGAACAGGCCTGTGTGAAAATTAAAACTCGATTCTAAGAGCTGAAAGCTGATACAGAAATAATTAATATTTTCTCATTTTTTTAATAAGAAAGTTTACATATGCCATTGATTGCTTTGCATGGTCACCAAATGTGTGTATGAATGATTCTTGGCTTTCATGTTGTCGTGACATACTTATCCAAGTTGTCTTCGATAAGTTGTCTTGACTTCCATTATCCAAGTATTTCCAGAGAAAACTTAATCATTATATTGGCTTTGTTTTATCTACCTCAGCAAAAGGAGAGGGAAAATCCCACAACCCAGGCCCTAAAGAACACCCTTAATTTCCATATTTGAGATTTAACTTTGTTTAGTAGGAAGGACTTCTCAGAGAAGATGTCATATCCCCACACATGACCTTCTAAAATAGTATAATTACAGAAGATCATGAAGTAGGTACTGTTGCCCAGGGGACCAAGAGTTCAGCTGCTGGAAGGAGAGCTGCAACCATCCCCTCAGTGAGCCAAAGGCCCCAGGAGGCTTTGTTTCTCTGATTTGGGATTTTGCTTTTTTGAGCAGTATCTTACTCTGTAGCTTGTCCCATACTGAATTTAGCAGCAGTTATCCTGCCTTTGCCTCAGTATTTGAATTGGAGGACTGAATAGGGTGACATTTCCATTTCCTTATCATTTCTTCATGTATGAAGTCTCCGAGCTTTTTTTTCTTATTGTATTATAAAATATGTAGTATTGTCACCTACTGTGCTGTAGAACAGCAGAATGTATCTACCCTATCTAACTCTATTTTGGTACCTGTTATCCAACCTCTCCCACTCCACTCCCTCCTACCCTTCAATGCTTCTTGCAATCACTGTTCGGCTCTTTGCTTTGAATCAGCCATTTTTAGCCTGCACATATGTGTGGAAATGTATAATACTTGTCTGTATGTGTGTGGTTTACTTGCATTTATGTAAAGCATGACAGCTCTATCCATTTGAATGCAGATGACTATATTATTCTTTTGGTGAGTGAATATTTTGAATATTTTGTTTATACATACTATATTTATTTTCATTTTTTTTCTAATGGATTAAACTCTATACCTCACACATAGGAGGCAAGCTCTCTGCTGCTGAGCTATATCTCTGGCTTACATATAATTTTTATTTTGAGTCAGAGTCTTACTAAGTTTCCCTGGCAGGCTTTGAAATTTCTCTGTAGCCCAGATATGCTACGGTTTTATGATGTTCCTGCTTAAGCCTCCATAGTATCTGAGATTAGAATCCTGGGACATTGTGGTCCATGTTACCACTGGAGGTCATACAATAGCTATGATTTGTGCTGCTGCCCGAAACCATGTTGATGTCTGTGGGCCGGGCTGTTGTAGTTAGACTGCACTGGTGTCTGGTCCTGGAAGCAATGTTGATGTCCTTGGCCTATGCTGCTGCTGAAAGAGCTATGCTGTTGTCCAAGGCCCAAACTCCAGCAGAGGGCCATGTTGTTATCTGTGGTCTGTGCTGCCACCAGAGACCATGTCTGTGTCTGTGGTTCTCCTGCAGTGGTGTGTGTGTGTGTGTGTGTGTATGTGTTGATATGGCCTGTTTCCCACAGACAACCATGTAGATGTTGTAGTATGTGTTACCACCTGAGGCCTTGCTGACATCCATGGGCCATGCTGCCTATGAGGGCAATGTTGGGACCCATGGTCCTGCTGCAGCTGGTGTCTATGTTACCACTGATGGCCATGGTCTGTGCTGCTGCTCAAAGTCATGTGATGTCCATGGGCTGGGCTGCCACCAGGGACCATATTGATGTCTGTGGCCCAACCTGCCACTAGAGATGATGCTGAGGTCTGTGGGTCATCCTGATGCCAGTAGCAAGGTAAATATCTGTGCTCTGTGCTGTCACCAGACATCATGTGAAGATCCATGATCTGTGCTTCTTCTGACTGTAAGAGACAAGAAAGCTTCTTGTGCAGTGGTATGGATGTCTGAAAACTCACTTTAGAAAAAGACATAGAAGGCTTCTGTGATAACTCTTACCCCCACCTCTCAAAAAAACTAACTAAATAGGAAGCCATCAAAGAGTACTCTTAAAAATCGTAATAAAGATACTGAAGTGAAACTCCCTACAATACAGGGCAACTGGTGGACATTGGGAAAGACTCACTTTTCTTTAAAGGGCTGGCCACTGGGAGTTTGACCATGTTCCAGTGACTATATGGACAACAAAAACTAACTATTTTGTTGTTTTTCAGCGGGAGGAGCCACAAAAGTGGGAGTGGACCTGAGATGACTAGAAAGTAGGAGTAATCAGGATCCATTTTGTGAAGTTCCCAAATAATCAATACAAATATTGTGTTAAAAATAAATCTTTAAAAGAAAGAATCCTAGGACACAAGGCTTTGCTGTTTAATTTTCTTTGTCTCTTTCCTTAGCAATAGATATCTAGGCAGATTTAATACCTAGATATTTCTAACAATACCACAATAAACATAGACGTTTGTCTCTTAGGTATGTTTATTCCATTTCCTTTGGATATAGTCTAGAAATGGGACAGCTGGATCACATTGTTACTTCTTGTAATGGGTACATTAATTTATATTACAACCAATGTTATATGAACACATTTGTCTCCATGTTCCCACCAACATTTGCTTTTTCTTGTGTTTCTTGGCTAATAGTTAAGCCTATGGGGGTGAGGTGATACCTCATTGTGCTTTTCGGTTTTCATTTCAAGGACTAACATTAATACAAATTTTTTTCACACACTGATTGTCCATTTTTATATCGTAGCCATAATTATCAGAGCCAGATCAGGGATCTAGGATAATATAATGATCAGCTAGCTTCATGTCTTGTCCTAGAGGACAGATTAAAAAAAGAATTGTGTACTATGTTCACAAAAGGAATAACAAAGTGCTTGACATAAAAAGGGAATCTCCTCCAAAAAGCAATGTTTCATATTTTTCAGTGAGTAAAAAGCTTTGAGTATCTCTTGTTAAATAATTTAAAGTTATTCCTTGACCTAATGATTCCTCGGGCCTTTTAAATGGACCAAAGTATATTAGGAATGTTCAATGGGAACACCAAATGCTACTACTCACAAAGTTATATGATTGCAGCATTCTTTAAAATTGTGACAACAAAGAGGAGACACTTGGGGGACAAAGTGAACCTTATATGGGATTTCAACACTACTTACACTATTGAGGGTGCATTGAGTCTGTCTTCAAACCATGACAAAGTAGTAATAACTTTTAAGAGAGGAACAATGTAGATTAAGATCCTGAAAAATCTACCTTCACATAAATGATAAACCACTTTTCAAGTTTTTAATTATTATGTCTATAAGGTGTCACTGGGTAGATGCATGCATGTGCCACAAAACACATATAAAGATAGAACAATTTTGTAGAGCTATCTCTTTCCTTCCACCTTTACATGGGTTCTGTTAGTGAAACTCAGATTGTCAGGCTTGCATTGCCAGGCAGCCAATGCCTTTACCTGCTGAACCATTTTGCTATCCCAATAAGTCACTTAATTTTTTTCTGAATAGTAAGAATTCATTTTTAGCTCTGTACCCCATTTTTAGATATATAATATAAGATAAACATACTAAAATCCATACACGTAAAGAAGCTAAGTAAGAAGGAGGACCCTGGGTAAGATGGTCAATACTCACTCAGAAAGACAAATGGGATGGACATTGGAAGAAAGAGAAAACAGGAAACAGGACAGGAGCCTACCACAGAGGGTCTCTGAAAGACTCTACCCAGCAGGGTATCAAAGCAGATATTATATTGAGACACATAACCAAACTTTGGGCAGAGTACAGGGAATCTTATGAAAGAAGGTTGGGGAAGTAAGACCTGAAGAGGACAGGAACTCCACATGGAGAGCCACAGAACCAAAAAATCTGTGCACGGGGGTGTTTTCTGAGACTGATACTCCAACCAGGGACCGTTCATGGATACAACTAAGAACCCCTGCTCAGATGTAGCCCATGGCAGCTCAGTCTCCCAGTGGGTTTCCTAGTAAGGGGAATAGTGGCTGTCTCTGACATGAACTCAGTGGCTGGCCCTTTGATCACCTCCCCCTGATGGGGGAGCAGCCTTGCCAGGCCACAGAGAAAGACAATGCAGCCAGTCCTGATGAGACCTGATAGGCTAGGGTCAGGGGAGGAGGGCTTCCCCTATCAGTGGACTTGGGGAGGAGTATGGGAGGAGAAGAAGAAGGGAAGGTGGGATTGGGAGAGAATGAAGGAGGGGACTACAGCTGGGATACAAAGTGAGTAAACTGTAATTAATATAAAAATACAAATTAAGAAAGCATAAAAATATTTTTTAAATTTTTGGTGTTGTTACACCCAGTTCTCAAGCCCCCAAAAGATCTACAGGAATCGACTCCATTGCAAAACACATGAGGGTCTTTTTATTTTAAATTACAAGCTGCGGCTTGGGCTCACAACACCCACCGCCGAAGCAGTGGGAGCTGAGTGCGCTGCGCCCAGGTTAGTTGGGTGATATATAGATTCTGGTCCCTTCCAGCATGCCCAAGGCAGGGGCAATTCCTGCCTAGCAAGCATCTATTGGTCAAAATGCTACATTTTTAATTGATTGGCTATAGGAAGGTCCCCAGACCATAATGATCTGGTGTCCCTCCCTAGGGGGATGGGCCAGTTTCCTAGCAACTGTTATCTCTAGTGGGTGGGGAAAGAATGCAGTAAGGTGGTCCTTCCCCTCAGGGCATTACTAGACTTCTGTACGAAACTACTCCAGGTCTTAATAATAGCTACTAATTTATCTTTTGGTCTCTCATTGTCTCCTTAAGTCTTTGTCCCAAACTTGTTTCCGGGAAACTCAAAGAAAAGTGTAATTTTGAGAAGCATCATTTCTATGAAATCTCATGATTGTTTTAATTTTTGTTGCTTTAATTGCTAAAGATGGAGTAAACCCAGAAGAGTTGAGCTAGGTGTGGGACCCAAGTCCCAAAGTCCTCTCTAAGGAGGCCTGTGGGGCACCTAAGTGTCTCCAGGCTTGGATGTCTTTCTGCCTGCTCCCCAGCTACCTGGCTTACCTGGGTCAAAAACAACCAGCCCAGCAGAGACAGTGTACCCCGTGGAGATGAACTAGGCACAGGACCCAAATCTGATTTTCTGCCATATCAAGGAAGACTGTGGGGCACTGGAACAGCTCTGGCTTGGAGATCTTTCTGCCTGCACCCCATATACTTGTCCTACCTTGGTCACAAACAGTAAGCCAGCAGAGACAGTGAACTCAGCAGAGCATTGTGGAGAGCTGCTTGTTAAGCTGCATTGCTATGTCTTCACCTTGGCCTTCACCTTGACTGAGAAAAGAGGAAGTTTCACCAAGTTCCTTAAAGCTTATCTGTGTAACCTTGGACCATAACAGCTATAGGGAAATAGTTTTAGAAAAGGACCTTATCCGCTATAGGGAAGTAGTGTTTGAAAAGAAGTTAGTTGTTTCCACAAATCTTTTCTTTTAGTATTGATTTGACTTGTTTTTGTTTTGCCTATAAAAAATGAACCCTGGAATTAACCCATGCTGCTTCAGTCATTACTGACAGCCCTCACAAGCCAAGCCCATGTGTAGTATGATTTGTTTTAATTATTTTAATCCTCACTCCCCACACAGGTACTGTTTGACTCTGCTGGCGGGCTCCAGCAGAGCCTCCTCTCTTTCTTATCTGAATTTCAATGTACAGCACCTATTCTTGAGCCCCTGTATATCTCTCATATTCCTGTAGACTACTCCAGACTCCAGATATAGGTGGCCACAGTCTGCAGTACAGGTTATAGAAACAGTCAAGGCTACAGACAACCAGATGGCTAAAGGCCAGTGTAAGAATACAATCAACAAAACCCAAGACATCATGGATTCACCAGAACCTCCCAAAATAGTCTAATGCATCTGAAACACAGAAAAGTGATCTTACATCTATAATTATGCAGTTACTAGAGGCACATGAAGAGGAAACAAATAAACAAAAAGAGGTTATCATGGACAGACAGGAATCCACAACCAAACAGGTAAAGCAAATGAATAATAAAATATTTCAAGATATGAAAAAGAAATTAGAATCAATAAAGAAAACAAAAACTGAGAAAACCATGGAGATGGACAACTTAGAGAAGAGATCAGGAACCACAAAGGTAACCAAAAGAATATAAGAGATGGAGGAGAGAATCTCAGGCACTGAAGATGCAATTGAAGAAATTGATAAATCTCTCAAAGAAAAGTTCCTGACACAAAATTCCCAAAAAATCAAGGACACAATGAAAAGATGAAACCTAAGAATAAGAAGAATATACAAAAATGTAGATTCCCTCATCGAAAATATTTTCGAGAAAATCATAGAAGAAAATTTCCCCAACCTTAAGAACGAGATGCCCTTAAACATACAAGAGTCTTACAGAACAGCAAATAGACTGGACCAGAAAAGAAATTTCTCCCACCACATAATAATAAAAATACTAAATCTACAGAACAAAGAAAAAATATTAAAAGCATCAAGGGAAAAAGGCCAAGTAACATATAAAGACAGACCTATCAAAATCAAGCCAGACTTCTCAACACATATGATGAAGGCAAGAAGGACTTGGGTGAATATTATGCAGACACTAAGAGACTACAGATGTTAATTGAGACTGCTATACCCAACAGGTAAATTCCAACCCAGTAAGTCCAACTACACTCCAAGTATCTTCTGTAGGGCTGAATTGCTGTGTATATATTGTTTAAATTTACTTACATCATGGAATATTTTATTTTCTCCATCTATGTTGATTGAAAGTTTTGCTGGGTATAGAAAAGAGGGAGAGAACATGGGTTTGGGAGGAGATGAGGGAGGGGGCTACAGCCAGGATACAAAGTAAATTGTGATAAATAATAAATGTTTTTTTTTAAACCTGACTTACAAACAATAAACTAGAAATAGCAGAAGTATTAAAGAAAATCTTTGAGTGACTGTATCATACATAGGCAGAGTTGCTGAGGGGTGAAGGGCAGAGTTCAGGGCCTTAAGGAGCATAATAGTAAGGTGCTGCTTCTTGCCACCAAGAAACAATGAATTCACTAGCACCAGGAACATATACAAACTGTAGTTTGGCTTAGACATCATTGCCACATGATGGGCAAGATAGTGTGGATACGGCCCTGTGAGGGCTCTTGAACAGGTGGCTGTTTGATGATGCATCTTGCAAGCTAAGTCTGAAGACCAAAGCATGTGATCATTTAATCTCAAGTGATCACAGGCTGATGCAGTTTTAGTGTGAGGTTAATAGTACCAGAATCAGAAAGGAGATGCATTTATTAGTAAATAATATCTTTTACAAGGCCAGGCATGGTGGCACATGTCTGTAATAATAGCACCCAGGAGGTAGACACAAGTTGATTGCTTATGCTTGAGGCTCCCCTGGTCTATGTAGTGAGTTCTAGGCTATCAAGGGCTGCATAAAGAGATTCTGTGTCAAAGAAATAAAACAAAGCAAAACAAAAAGCAATAATTTTTACAACCATTGGGAATCAGTTCAAATTTTGTAAAAGTGTTTACTTTGTTTTGTGATTCTATTAAGCCGTTTAAAAGAAGCTGGTGGTTGCTATGGTATGGATGAAGGATAGTGTCAGGTGTGCTGATAGTGGCTTACTGACATGGCTGCCATGGGGATGTAGGAGATACCGGTTGTGTTAGTCAAATTTTTTTAGAGTAAGTGTTCTGATGGTCTTGACCATCATTTCTTCCTGGTGCTAGGGGTGATACAGGGATCTACTGCAGCTCAGGCATATAGAGATCACATTGTGAAAAATGAAATGATAGTTGATTGACTTAAACATTTGCTCATGTGACTAAGAACTTCCCCACATGATTGGGCAAGTCCAAATGTGGTTGAATGAAGACTGAGCCAGAGATCCATAGGAAGCTAATGTATTTGATGAGGGTCTTATATCATTATTATGTTCCAAAGACAAGAAAAGGTCTTTCCTTTTTTATCTTCTTCCTGAGGATACACTCTAAAGGCAATGACAAACCCAATATCAAGATCCTAGATACAATGTCAGGCATCATACTCTCTAACACTTATGAGTTCCAAGCAACAGGATTAAGAGTTTATGGTCAAGTTTGAAGCCAGCCTTAAGGAAAAAAAAAAAAAAAAAGAAAGAAAGAAAAAAAGAAAAAGAGAAGAAAAGAAAGAGAAATAAAAGAGAAAGAAAGAAAAGGGATTAAAGAAAAAAAAATTACAAACAAAAGTCCTGTACTTAAAAGTATTGAATTTACTGTGAGAGTGCTATTTTCAGTTCTTGTCCTCTTCAGCATAGGGTGAGTAACAGTTCTGAAAGTGATTCAACCAGTGATTTCATAGATAAATGGATATATTTGTCATTATGTTATTTCTGGACTAGAAAAGAAGTAAAAGGATCCACTTTACAAAAACAAAAGCTTTACGTATCATTTTATTGTTCATTGGATGCTGCATAAATGAAATAGAGCTAAAAAGTGATTTTTTTTTTTTCAGGTAACTCAGCTTAAACTACATGAGGACAATGCCCCTCCCAAACATAATAGACCATGAAATAGAAAACCAATTGGGCTTAAGTTGATTGCCACCTTAAGTTGGTGATCAGTTTGGTTTCATAGAACCTTCAAACATCAATGGCTATTGCCAATGCTGTTGACTATCCTACAGAATTTTACAGTAAGACCCAATTGCTGTAGATGTCACACACTTAAAACTATCTCCTAAGTTCTTGTCTTTATGCCCACAGGTTAGTGTTTCTAAACCCTCACTAGAGAAGTATAGACTGATTTTTTTAAACCTACTTTATTTGGGGTTTCTTAAGCCTCTACCTTGAACCCAACAACCCTAGGTGGGAGAGAAAGAAGGTTAGTAGGGACAAGGGACATAGACCTCTTTAGACATGGTTCCTTGGGGCAACTTCACTCTTTATTGTCAGGATATTCAGCAGTCCAGCAAACCAGCAAACCAGCAGCAGCGGCAAATGCAGCAGCAGAACAAATCTGCAAACCAGCAAACCAGCAATCCAGCAACAAAGTAATAGCAAAAGTGATGACAACGACCAGTAGCAGCATGGGCAGCATCAACTTCCTTGAAGCATTTTTCGAAGCATTTCTCTCTAGAAGTGTCTCAAAGCAAAGGGACGCATTCCCTCTGTCTCTCTGTCTCTGTCTCTCTTTCTCTGGGCTCCTGTTTATACCTTATCAGAGTCTACATCAGGATGTTAAGCTGGCAAAAACCATGCCCCCTGCAAGAGGCAATTTCTAGTTGTCAAGGATCACTTGCCTTCTTATGAGGCTGTTAATCAGCTGACAAAGATCACTTGCCTTTCATGAAGTTGTTACCTAAAAGCATTCTCACATCCTATACTTGGGACTACAACAAAAACGTGTTTATGGAACATAACCCAAACTTCCACTACAGAGAAGCTTCTTTTTCAGTAGATGGTGATTAATACAGAGACCCACAACTAATCAATGTTCAGATAAATAACTCAGCTATGAATGTGACATTTATATCACATGGAATACTCATCTATAAATGGGATATCTATATCACATTTCCTGCCAGAAAGTCTTAGGAATCATCACATAAAAGTGTTTGGAAAGACTGTAAGAGCCAGAAATAAAGATATCTGTAACAAAACAGTATTTTCTGGACATGACAAGGCCGTTGCACTCATAAACTGATAGCTACTGTGACTGCAGGCAAAAGAACTGCACAAGATTAAGCCAGCCAAAATCACAGCATGGAGCAGGGCTCAAGAAATCACACTCTTAAATTGTGAAACTATTTGCAATAGATGGATGCTACAAATGTAATATGTTTTCTTCAGGAATTCAGCCACTGAAGTGCTACTCATGGTCCCATACATGATTATAGTGGCTAATCTTGGTTGGCCTTTACTGAATCTGGAACCAGTCAAATGTTAGCTGCTGGACACTCTTATAAGGGGCTCTTTTGATCAAATTATTTGAAACATAAAGAACCACCCTAGGTTGTTTCCAGATTTTGGCTATTACAAATAAACCTGCTACTAACATAGGTGAGCAAATAGTTGAATATATTTCGGATATATGCCTAGGAGTGGTATAGCTGGATCTTGAGATAGCACTATTCCTAATTTTCTGAGAGAACACCAGACTGATTTCCAAAATTGTTGCACAAGTTTACATTCCCAACAGCAATGAAGGAGGGTTCCCCTTTCTCCACATCTTCGCCAGCATGTGTTGTCACTTGAGTTTTTGATCTCAGCCATTCTGATGGGTGTAAGGTGAAATCTTGGAGACCAAAAAAGCCAAATTTTCAGGATCCAGGGGAGCCTGCAGAGACAGATACGCCAACCACGGACCATTCATGGAGAGGACCTAAACCTCCTGCTCAGATGTAGCCCATAGATCGCTCAGTGTCCAAGTATGTTCCCTAGTAAGGGGAGGAGGGATTGTCTCTGAAATGAATTCAGTGGCTGGCTCTTTGATCACCTCCTCCTGGAAGGTGCAGTCTTGGCAGACCACAGAGAAAGAAGATGCAGCCAGTCCTGATGACACCTAATCTGACCTAGGGTCAGGTAGTAGGAAAGGAGGAACTCCCCTATCAGTGGAATAGGAGAGGGACATAGGGGGAGAAGTAGGAGAGTGGGTTGGATTGGATGGAGATGGGGAGGGGGTACAGGCAGAATACAAAGTGAATAAATTGTAATAATAAATATGTATGTATCAAGTTCTCAGACAATAAACAATGGTAAAAAATAAAGTGATCATAGACAATAAAAATGAATTCTTTTTAAATCTTTTTTTAATTTTTATTTTTTGTATTATTTAGTTTATTCACTTTGCATACCAGCTGTAGCCCCCTCCTTCATTCTCTCCAATCCCACCCTTTTTTCCTCATCTCCACCCATGCCCCTCTTTAAGTCCACTGATAGGGGAGGTTCTCCTAACCTATCTGACCCTAACCTATCACATATCTTCAGGACTGGCTGCATTGTCTTTCTCTGTGGCCTGGCAAGGCTGCTCCCCCATCAGGGGGAGGTGATCAAAGGGCCAGTCACTGAGTTCATGTCAGAAACAGCCACTATTCCCCTTACTAGGAAACCCACTGGGAGACTGAGCTGTCATGAGCTACATTTGAGCAGGGGTTCTGGGTTATATCCATGAATGGTCCTTGGTTGAAGTATCAGTCTCAGAAAACACCCCTGTGCACAGATTTTTGGTTCTGTGCAGCTCCTGTCTTTTTCAGGTCTTACTTCCCCAACCTTCTTTCAAAAGATTCCCTGTACTCTGCCCAAAGTTTGGTTATGTGTCTCAATATCTGCTTTGATACCCTGCTGGGTAGAGTCTTTCAGAGGCCCTCTATTGTTTCTTCATCTATTGCATTCTGACTGCAGTTTCCATTCTCTTTTCTTCAATTCTCCCCTCTCCCTATCATCTCCTCCTCTACTTCTTTTTAGGAAATGGTAGGCCTTCCATAGATATCAACCAAACATGGCATGTTATGGCAGCTCCCTTGCTAGACAAGGCAGCCCAGTATGAGGAAGTGGGTTCTCTGACTCCAAAATAATTCTGTGAGCTCCACCTAATGGTTGGCTCTGGGTCTCTACATCTGTTTCCATCAGTTACTGCATAAGAACAATTGGGTCAGGCAACAATCTATGAGTATCCAAAATTGAGCATAGCAAAATATTAAGAATCATTCCATTGACCATTGCCCTTTTTTTTTTCCAATCCTTTTTGGCTCCATCCTTTCTAGGCAGTGTAAGGGGTAGAACCCCTCTTCTGTCATGGGTCTCAAGCTGAACGAGTCATTGATTGAATACTCCCAAAATTTCTGTGCCACCTTTATCCCAGCAAATCATGTAGGCAGGACAAATTGAAGGTTGAAGGTTTTGTGGCTGTGATAGTTTCCCATCCCTTCACTGGAAGTCTTGCCTGGTTTTAGGAGATGACCAGTTCAGTCTCTGTATCCCTCATTGCTAGGAGTCTTATCTGGGGACACCCTCATCTATTCCTGAGAATTTCCATTGTACTAATTGTCTATCTCAGCCACGAAATGCCTCCCAATTCCAGTTGTCTCTCCCAGTACTTCCTCCATCCTTCCATGACCTGATATCTCCTATTCCCAGTGCCCTTTCATCCACCTATGATATCTAGTTTATTTCCCATGGATCTCCCAGGGAGATTCATGCTCCCTGCCACCTTGAGTCCTCCTTGTCATTTAGCTTCCCTGTGTCTATGAATTGTAGCACAGTATTCCTTTATTTTACAATTAATATCCACTTATGTGTGAGTACATACCATATTTTTCTTTATGGGTCTGGGTTACCTCACCCAGGATAACTTTTTCTAGTTCCATTTGCCTACATATTTAATGATGTTATTATTTTTAACAACTACGTAATATTGCGTTGTGTAAATGTACCATATTTCTTTATTCATTCTGTCGAGAGACATTTAGGTTGTTTCCAGATTTTGACTATTACAAGTAAAGCTACTATGAATATAGTTGAGCAAGTGTTCTTGTAGTAGACACTTAGGTATATGCCTAAGTGTAGTGGACTCTTAGGTAGAGCATCTTAGGTATATGCACAGGAAAGGTATAGCTGTGTTTTGAGGTAAACTGATTTCCAATTTTCTGAGAAACTGCCAATATTGATTTCTGAAGTGGATGTACAAGTTTTCTACTCCCACAAGAAATGGAGGAGTGTTCCCCTTGTTCCACATCCTCTTCAGCATGAGCTGTCACTTATTTTTTTTTATCTTAGTCATTCTGACAGGTGTACATGGAATCTCAGAGTCATATTGGAAAATAACTAATTTTTTAAGATAACAATAAAGAAGTGCAGGGATAGTAGAGAGCAGGGAGTGCAGCTATGAAATTGTACACCATTATACTCTCCATTCCAGTGGATTTAAGATGCTTAGTCTTATGGGAAATATGAAACAATAGAAACACATGCTTCACAATAACTCTATTCACAGAGTGAGCAACTAAATAAAAGCATTTATACACTCATTTTAAGAAGTTGCTGTTCCCTGTCCCTAGAGGCTTTTCAGGTGTAGTTGCTTTGTCACTATGTTACAGAGAAGAGAGAGGACATGTCTATGCTCAGTGTTCTCACCTATGAACAGCTAAATGATTGGTAGCCTAACATTCCCTGAAAAAAGTGAGCATGAGATGACAATCAATCTGGCACCAGTAAGGCTTGGGTGGGCTCCCAGGATGGGGAACAAGCCAGAGACTAGAACACCACCTGGCAGGCATGAGATGGAGACAGATAACTCTTACAAGGAGCCACTCAGGCCAGCCAGGTGAGGAACAAGATGACCACCAGACCAGTGCCATGGGGTCCGGAGAGGAAGCTACCCTGAGATGACTACCAGTCCAGCACTGCACAGGACTAGGTGATGGGAGGGGCAGACCATGTTCAAGATAACCTCTGCCTGGTGCCATAATGCACCAACAAGGCACAGCACTCCTGAGACACTTGTGAGATGACCCCAGACCCAAGATACTCAGAGATTCCGGGCACCACTAAGAGGAGCAAGTTAAGTAGTAAAGAAATAGAAGAGAAACAGAAGGATGTGGGCACAATAAAGAGAAGCAAACAGGAGACTCAAGGGTAGAGAGGAACAGTCTGATGTGAGTAGCTGGTGATACCACCTGGGACCATGGTGGGATTCTGGCCTGTGTTGCTACTGGCAGCCACATATGGGTCCGTGGCCTGTATCAGCAAGGATTGTTACCACTAAAGGTCATTTGGACCTCCCGGTTTGGGCTGCTGCCTAGGAACATGTTGATGTCTGAGGACAGTGCAGATTTGACTGCACCCATCACCTGGTCATCATGAGAGAGTTGACTCCACCCCTAGCCAGCTGAAGTACTCAGGAGAATGGGCTGCACATTGCAGGAGTTGGAGGTGAGCTTGTCCTGCAGATATAAGCCTGGGAGAACTGGCCCTATCACTTGTCTCCCATGTGGTGACATGAAAGATATCCTCCTCCCACCATGCCCCTCTCCATCTGGTGGGAAACATGGCCCTGGGATCATAGAAACAGGAGAACTAGCCCTGCCTCTCACCAGCTGCAGCATTTGGGAGAGTGGCAACATAGCACTGATTCTGGTGTCTGGGGCTTGGGTGACCTGGCCCCGATGTTGTGATCTTGGGAGAACTTGCCCCATGGTCATCAGAGCAGGAGATATATTCCTGCCCCTCACCTGCTGCAGCAGTGGAGAAAGCAGGCCCTGTGCCTGGCCTGACATAGAGTAGACTTGGCTCTGGTTGCAGAGGTTGCTGGCAAGTGGAGAGCCGGTAGGTTCACCAGCTCAGATACCTCTCAGGCCCAGATCCAGGGCTTTGAATTGTCTCACCTCAATATCCACCCCATTGATAAACTAGAGTGTGTGAAGGGACCAGTCCTACAGATCCAAAAGTACAGGATCTCCATGACACAGGGTAACAACAGGATGTCCAAAAGGAGTCCCAGTGAGGTTTCAGTATTGATAGAGTAGCAGAAGCCAGAGGCCTCTTAACCAAACCAACTAGTCTTTGCAATGAGCATTTGCAAACAAAGAAGTGGAAACAAAAAGATATATTGTGGGACACACTATGAGACACTACAGCTTCCACAAGATTTTTTTTTTCTCTATTGGAGGGGGGGCAGGATCCAAAGGTTATGGGTAAGAATGAGAGGAGGCGGAGGGTGGAGATGAATGGGAGTGAGGTGGATGATGGGAAACTCATAAAGAAACAATAAAAAGTAAAAAAAAAAAAAAAGAAGTTGCTGTTGAGGGATGTTCCCAGAGACTATTGTTTGGAGATAATGGCATTGTATTGAAGACTGGTTTTTGCATTTTTCTCACTATGTGGTCAGATATTTATTTTTATATAATTATTGCTCCTATGGATTTCTTTTCATAAATAGTAATTTCATGCTTCTTAACTCTGAGGTTCTGTTTTTCCTATTTATATGTAGAATTTCTTTAATATCAATTCTTTCTGATTATATATAATTCCATTTATTAACGTTCCTTTACAACATATTTTGATAATTAAATTTTTTACTTTTGTCTACATTACTAATACTGCCGTTTAGTTAAAAATTTTGTGTCTTGTTTAAAAAATTCAGTATAATAAATATGGGCCTGCATTTCCTATGTGAGTTTTAAAGTTCTGTTTACATATTTATATTGTTAATTTAATGAACAGAGATACACCTTTATTTATATCATCAGTTTTCAGGATCATCTTTCATCTTTTTTTCCTTCTGATAACTACTATTTCATATTTACATATCTCAAAACCAAAGTATATGAGGGATCTAGCTCTCATTTTTTTGGTGATTATGTGTCTATTCCTGTACAATAAAACTACTGAGTTACTCTTATTTTTATAGGTAATGATTGCAGTTAATGGTATAAATTCTTTAGGTTCACAGGCAATTCCACTAGCCCACCTAGGGACCTAGTAACCTGTTACTTTACATTCTGCTGCCACCACCAGGTATGCAACAGGTGTGTGCAGGATAAAAGGACCCCACCTGTCTTCCCACCTTTCTCCACCTGTCTATCTCTCTGCTCCCCCTTTGTCCACCCACCTTTTTTTTCTTTCTCTCTATCATGGGCACCCTTCTAACTCTCCCTTCCTAATCTCTCTCTACCTCCCCCACCTTTCCCACAATAAACCTCTTTTATCCCAGAGTTGTCATGTGGCTTGTATTCCCTTGTGGGTGGTGCCCAGCAACTCCATAATTATAACAAACCCCTTTTCAAGAAATGCATCTTTCTAAGCCTTACCTCTTCCAAATACAATAATTAAATGCTATGAAATATTTGTTAAACATTTGGTTAGAAATATTGTCAACTAATACATCAATATGGAAGTAACTATTGTTATAGATACATAAAGAACATATTATTTGCATATAATGACAATTTGTTTCCTCCCTGGATTCACTATTTAAAGTCAGTATTTACCATTGTGTCCACCACTAAGCACTCTTAATTTCTCATGTATATATCTTTTTCTTCACTTCTATAGCATTACACTTCCCTTTTCTATCCTTTTTGGCATTGCTTCTGGGTAGTTCCACTACAATGTACAGTTCAAAAAGGCTTGTATGTCAAAGTCTTCTTTCGGGTCATAAAAATGTAGTTTCTGTGGTGCTGGCTCAGGTCCATTGATAATGACTCTGACTGGATTTCAGGAAACTGGATGTTAAATAACCTCCCTAAGAGTTTAATATAGATATTAACCTCTCAAAATCATTGCTAGTTCTATTATTGCTATTTTAAGCAGTATTATTAAATTGGAAGAGAATAAACCACATGACTTAAGATTTTAATTTGTTGTTGATAATATAAATCTGTGATATTTTTTGATCCCATTACTAAAAATACACATGGAATAAGCATAGTGCACTTCTTCTCCAAGGGGTTAAAAGGAGTTAAAATGTTTATATTAGTTGGGATTCAATCATTCAATTTTACCAATAAATTCTAGGGAGCCACATGCTGGGGTGAAAGCCTGCTAGCTCAGAGAGGCAGAGAAAGCATCCAGCTGGCTAGGAATGTTCCTTCTCCATCCTGGCTCAAAAACAAAAAAAAAAAACAAAAACAAAAACAAAACAAAACAAAACAAAAACCTCCTCAAACTGAATGTTCTTCCCTTCTACTTCCTGTGCATTTCTCTATCCATCTTCCTTTTGCTTGTACTTTCTATGCTTCTTTCCTTTGTTCACTTCCTGTCAACTGGTTGTTTGCTCCACCTCTTCATCTATGTTTGACTATTTAATCCTGTTTACAACAGGAAGTAGGAAGCTCTTGGATTAAAGGTGTGTGCTAGGGTAAGCCACACCACAACTAGAAACAGGTTTTTCCATTAAACATCACAGTCTTGGGGTTCACAGTGTGATCAAATAGCTTGCAACAGGTTCATATCTGCACTCCTATCCCAAAGAAGTTAGAAGCAAGATCTTAATTTGAGACAAATTATGGGGAGAGGAGTGTGGTCAAAGGGTATGGTAGTATAACATAGCAAGGTCTTGTCTCAAAACAATGAAACAAAATAATCCACAAAAACCTCATAACAACAACAAAAAATTTGCAGTTTCATTAATTATTCTAAGATATGTTGAATATGTTAATAGAACAATTAGGAAAGTGAAGATTATTTAGCATTGATGAATCATACTATCTTATGAAAACACAAGGTCTTCCCAAGCACCCTGTTTGCTTGTATTTTAAATTTTTTTTGAAATTTTATAGATGAGTCCTGTATTTACATCATTTCTATCCCCATGGGAACTCCTTCCATGCTCCCCACTCTAAATGGCATAAACTTTTAAAATATTGTTTTGTTGTATATGTGTCTGTAAGTGTGTCTAATATACTGATATATAATTAAAGCCCATTGAGTTCATTTGGTGTTGCTCTTAAGCATATATGTTTAGCCATGACTGCTTGAGGATGAATAACCTACCACAGGATCAGAATAAAATGCAGTATCCTCTTTTAGCAGCCTATTGGTATAATGTTCTTTTGGAATGTATACACCTTACCCTTGTTCATTCAAATGCTTATTTCTCTCCCCCACTCTCTGGTTTCAATCCAGACATTGCACTGTGTTACTTATTCTATGCATCACCTGTATCAACTTTTTGTAAACATGACAAAATAAAACAATGTTGAGCAATGGTGAGGAAGATGTATCAATAGTAAATATTTTTTTGATATTCTTTTTTTTATTATTCTTTATTGATTACTTTGTATTGTATTGTATTACTTTGTATCCCCCCTGTGGTTCCCTCCCTCCTCCCATCCCAACCCCTCCCTTCCTCACCCTCTGCATGCATGCCCCTCCCCAAGTCCACTGATAAGGAAGGTCTTCTTTTCCTTCATTCTGATCCTAGTCAATTAGGTCTCATCAGGAGTGGCTGCATTGTCTTCTTCTGTGGCCTGGTAATGCTGCTTCCCCCTCAGCGGGAGGTAATTGAAGAGCAGGCCAATCAGTTCATGTCAGAGGCAGTCCCTGTTCCTATTACAATGGAACCTACTTGGATACTGAACTGCCATGGGCTACATCTGTGCAGAGGTCTTAGGTTATTTCCATGCATAGTCCTTGGTTGGAGTATCAGTCTCAGGAAAGATCCCTGTGCTCAGATTTTTTGTTTCTATTGCTCTCCTTGTGGAGTTCCTGTCCTCTCCAGATCTTACTGTTTCCCACTTCTTTCCTAAGATTCCCTGCACTCTGCCCAAAGGTTGCCCATAAGTCTGAGCATCTGCTCAACAGTAAATATTAACGATTAATATAACTGCAAGCCATTAACTGATTGTTGCGCTACATCTAGGAATAGAACCTTGTAAGATTCGTATATCTATGTTGGTATTTTAACTGGAGATGCTACTATTCAGGTCATGTTTATTTAGATAGCTGCACCATTGAGATTTTTTGAGTACAATTTCTCAGTCACTATAAAAGATACCATCTTAAGAAGACATTTTGTATTTCTGGTTCTTAAAATCTTCCTGCCCCTGCTTTCATGATGTAGATTATTTTTTGTCTGTTTGAGAATTTTATTTTTTTCAATAATAATAATTTTATTTTTTTGCAATTTATTCTCTTTGTATCCCAGCTGTAGCCCTCCTCATCTCTCCCCAGTCCCACCTACCTTCCCTTTTCTCCCCCTATTCCCTTCCCTTAGTCCCCTGATAAAGAAGTACCTCCTCCTCTTCTATCTGACCCTAGCCTATCAGGGCTGGTTCCATCATCTTCCTCTGTGGCCTGGAAAGGCTAAATCCCCCAGGGAGAGGTGACCATAGAACAAGCCACTGAGTTAATGTCAGAGACAGCCCCTGATCCCCTTTCCAGGGAACCCACTTTGAAACTGAGCAGTTCATGGGCTTCATCTGAGAAGGGGGTCCTCTTTATGCATGGTCCTTGGTTGTAGTATTTTTCTCTGCAGGTCCAGGTTTTTTGGCTCTGTTGGTCATCTTGTGGAGCACTTGTCACCTCCAGGTCTGTTTCCCCTTTCTTCCATAAGGTTCCCCGCACTCTGCCCAAAGTTTGGTTATGAGTCTCAGCAACTCCTTCAATACCCTGATGGGGTAGAGACTTTCAGACCCCTGTGGAAGGCTCCTGTCCTGTTATCTGTCTTCTTCTACTTCGAATGTCTATCCTGATTGCCCTTCTGAATGAGGTTTCAGTGTATTTACTGAGGTTCAGATGTATGGGATGCATTAAAAAGTTGTCAACTGGGATCAGGAATTCATAGTGATCTTCCTGCTTCGACCTTCTTAATGATTAACTTACACATTTGTATCACCATGCCAAGCTTAGCAAATAGCTATTGAAGGTCATAAAACTGATCTTTAATGAGGAAGTCTGGAAAACCTGTAGTTCTGCTTTTGGGGAAGACTCCTCTTTTCAAAATTCAGAAAGTAGCAGGCTACATTCAAGATTTTTTTCCTAGCAGCATTGCTCATTATATCAAAAACAGGAAAGAATACAAATGCTTGTCAGCAGTGGAATGGATAAATATTTTATAGTATATTAGCATTACATAAGAATAAAAATAAACTATGGATACATGCTACATCATGCATAATTTTTTTTCGCATTTTAAAATTTTTACTTTACTGTTGAGTCAACTGATTTCATTCGTGTTCAAAACTAAGAGAGGTGAAACAGATAAATCTAATGGACATTTTTGGAACAGCATTGTGTGTGTGTGTGTGTGTGTGTGTGTGTGTGTATCAGATGCAAAGGAACACACTATACACACTATTCTTTTCACATAAAGTTCAAAATATAGGTGAAGTTTGCTGTGGTATAGTGTTTAGGAATTTAAACATATGACAAAAATGTAAATAGATGCATGGAAATGATTTTCATAAATGTCTGTTTTTTTGGGGGAGAGGGAAGAAAGAGAGAGAATGTCAAATATACCTGTCTTTCCATTTTAATCCTTACTGACTAGCAATTTTGACATTGTGTCAAAAAGAGCTAAGGAAACCATGTTTGGGTTGTGTGAATAATCCTAAATCACCAGGAAGGCAATTTGGGCCTCTATCTATCTATCTATCTATCTATCTATCTATCTATCTATCTATCTAATAAGAAAACGTGCATGGCCCCACATCACATATGGTAGTGCATGTGGAAGGCTGGTGCAAAAAAAAAAAAAAAATGTTTGAAGGTAGCCAGGGCTAGAAGGGCCTGGCTTAAATCTTCAAATCAACAACTATGTATAGCTTTGAAGTGAAACGGGCAATCAAACATTGCTGTCTTAATCTTCTTGCCTATGTTTGCTGGTTTAACATAAGCCAGGCTCATTTAAAAAGAGCAAACTTCAATTGAGAAAATGACTCCAACAGATTCATCTTTAGACAAGTCTTTGGATAAATTTTCTTGATTAATGATTCATGTGGAAGAGTTAAGACCATAATGAGCACTACCAGCCCTGGTCAGGTGGCCCTGAGTTTAATAAGAAAGCAGGTTGAACAGGCTGTAAGCAGAGTTCCTCCACAGCTTCTGCATCAGTTTTTGCTTTTAGGTTCCTCTCTTGAATGCCTGCCTTGGCTTCCCTAAGTGGTCTCTGACCTGGTATTTGTACTCCAAATAAATCCTTTCCTTCCCAAGATGCTTCTGGTCATGATATTTGTTATAGCAATAGAATCCTAAATAATACACTACTTTTCCTCTGAGATTGTTTCCCCAGATTGCCGTGATGTGAGAGTGGGCAGCTTTCCTTTTTAATTTTAATTTTTTTTTTTTTTTACTCATAATGCTATTTCTGAGATTTAGAGACTTCTGGCTTTGAGCTCTCTTCCATATAATACATTACATACATAAGAGGTAATTATGAATATTTTATGTCAGTCAGTATTTATTGGATGAAGATATCCAATCCCACTCCTAAGGCTGCCTCTGTAATGATTATTCTTTGTTGTTAATTTGGCTACATCTGGAATTAAACTAAAATCTAAGCAGCTAGGTACGCTTATGAAAGGTTTTTCTTCATTAGATCATTTGATGTGGAAAGACCCACCTAAATCTGTGGGAAGACTCACCTAAATTCTGGGCCACATTTTCTGGTGGCAGCTTATATAAAGGACACAGAAGGAAGTCCTTACTCTTGGCCTGTTTGCTCTCACTCTTGATAGCAAGATTGTTTCTTCACTGGTATTTACTTCTTTGGGATTCTGACATATATTCTGAAGACCAGCTGAGACATCCGGCCTCACAGACTAAACAATTATTGGATTCCTGGACTTTCTGTCCAGACAGCCACTCTAATGTATCCCATACATTTTATAACTTCTTTTTCTCTAGATAAGTCTAATACATACTTTTCTTCCCAAATACTATGCCTCCTACTTTAATAGCTTTATTCCCCACCAAGTATTCAGATAGAAATCAGAGAACAACTTGCAAGAGTTCATTCTCTCCTTTAACTATATGGCCCCTCATGTCTTTTTCTTTCCTGTTCATGTCTTGTGCAGGTAGCCAGACCTGCTATATATGTGTGATTATTTCATCCATGCCATTTACAGAAGACACGATTTCATGTAACTTCTTCTCATTTAGCTCTTAGAATCTTTCCATGCCATTTACAGAAGACAGTATTTCATGTAACTTCTTCTCATCTAGCTCTTAGAATCTTTCCATGCCACTTTTAATGATGTAATCTGGGTCATGGAAGGGGTACTTAAATATCTATCTGTTCATGAGTGAGCACTCAATAGTCATTTATTTTCAGCACTTTGGATGGTTACGAATGTTTGTATTAATTTTTGCCTACTGCAAAAAGAAGCATCTCTGATGAGGGTGAATAGCAGTACTAGACTGAGTGTAAAATATAAATACAAGGCAGTTTGGCTACATATTTATTTGTATTAATGTCAGTAGTAAGTTATGCCAAATGGCCTTTGATACCCCCAGCTATAGTTTTATTGTCCATATGTGTACGTATGTGTGTCAGTGTGAGAAAATGTGTAAATAAATGTAGGACCTTGTTGAAGCCAAAGATGTCAGAGCCCCTGGAGTTGGAGATACAGATGTGAGCTGCCTGATGTGGGTGCTGGGAATTCAATTGGGTTCTCTGAAAGACCAACACATGAGTTTACTGATGACCCATGTTTCCAACCTCTTATTTATTCTTTATAATATTAATGGTTAATTAAATGTTCAGTGTTAATTTCTTATTTACTAATTAATTATTTTATTTGCATCATAAAGAATTTATTTTGGAAACACTTGCTGACATGACATATTGTAAGCTTTATTCTCTAAAAAAATTTTATTTTACATTTATTTGTTAGGAATATATTTTCAGATATGGAGAGATAGCCTTTGATTAAGAACAACTGAGGTTCTTCCAAAGGACCTGGTTCAGTTCCCATATGTAAGATGGATCTTCTTACCTTAAAAGATCTGGCTTTAAGTGGCTCTTCCTTTCTTTCTTCCCACCTTCCTCCTTCTTGCTTCCTTTTTTCTTTAATTACTTTACAGCCTGATCCCAGCCCCTTACCTCCCCTTCTCACGGTTCCATCCTTATCCCCCTCTGCCCTTTTCCCCCAACTCCTTCTTCTCAGAGAAGAAGAGGCCCCAAGGGGTAACAATCCACCCTGGCATTTCAGGTTGCAGCAGGAATAAACATATCTTCTCCCACTGAAGCCTGGTAAGGCAGTCCAGCTAGGGGAAAGGGAGCCAAAAGCAGGCAAAAGAGGTAGAGATATCCTATTCCCATTGTTAGGAGACTCACATGTTGACTAGGATGCACATCTGCTACACATGTGTAGGGGGTCTAGGTCCAGCCCATGCATACGCTTTGTTGGTTCAGTCTCTGTGAGGCTCCACCGACCCAGGTCAGGTTACCCTGTAGGTCTTCTTGTGATATCCTTGATCCCTCTAGCTTCCTCTATCCTTCCTCCCTCTCTTCCATAAGACTCCCTGAGCTCAGCCTATTGTTTGGCTGTGAGTCTCTGCATCTGTTTTCATCAGCTACTTGATGAAGCCTCTCAAAAGACAGTTATGCTAGGGTCCTGTCTGCAAACATTGCAGGGTATCATTATTGTGTATCATTAGTTTGTCATTCCCTCAATATCTGCACCATCTTTATCCATACACTTCTTGTAAGCAAGACAAATTTTGTGTTGAAGTTTTTCTGGGTGGGTTGGTGTCCCTCCTCCCTCCACTGTAAGTTCCACCTGGTTATAGGAGGTGTTGACTACAGGGTCCTTAATCCCTACTACTAGAAGTCTCAGCTAGGGTCACCCTTATAGGCTCCTGGAAACCTCCCCTGTCCCAGAGAAATACCACTGATGTTCTTTTTCTCTTAGAGTCCTCTCCACACCCTCACTACCCCAAAACCTAATTCCCACTCTTACTGCCCTCCCCAAACCCTCTCCCACCCAGTTCTCTCCCTCCATCTACTTCAGATATCTATGTTATTTCCTCTTCTGTATGAGATTTAAGCCTCCTCCCTTGGGCCCTATTTAGCTTCTTTGGGTTTGTGGATTTTAGCATGATTATCCTGTACTTTATGGCTAATAGCTACTTAAAAGTGAGTACATACCATGCATATCTTTCTGGGTCTAGGTTACCCCACTCAGTATGATCTTTTTTAGTTCCATCCATTTGCTTGCAAATTGAATGATGTCTTTATTTTTAATAGCAGAGTGGTATTCCATTCTGTAAATGTACCACTTTTTTTTTTTAATCAATTCTTTGGTAGAGGGACATCTAGGTTGTTTCTAGCTATTATGAATAAAGCTGCAATGAACACAGCTGAGTAAGTGTCCTTGTGGTATGGTGGAGCATCTTTTCATTATTTGCCCAAGGGTGGTATAGCTGGGTCTTTAGGTAGATCGATTTCCACTTTTCTAAGAAACCTATGGTGGGTCTTCTAATTTCAGATAAAAAAAGAAAAAAAGAAGAAAGAAAGAAAAAGAATCCCTCACAGGCATACACAGCCCCTTGGTTTTAGTCAATCCCAGACAGAGCCAAATTAAAAACAAAGAAGGGGGTGGGGGAATCTAAGATGGCAGTGACAAGCATGCACCATATCTGAGGGGCAGAAGAGCTGAAACTCTGAAACTGGTTAGTAGAGCGGTTGCTGGAGACCGAACCTCAATATTGAGGCTCCCTGGCCTAGAGGAAACAGTCCTAGAAAAAAAAAAAAAAAAAAAGAAGAAGCAGATACACCCAAGAGGAGTAGATGATTGGAAATAATCAAAACTCAGGGCTGAACTCAATAAATTAGAAACAAATAAAACAATTCAAAGAATTAATGAAACCAAGAGCTGGTTCTTTGAAAAAATCAACATGATAGACAAATCCTTAGGAAAACTAACTAAAAGGCAGAGAAACTATCCAAATCAGCAAAATCAGAAATAAAAAGGGGGACATAATGACAGACACTGAGGAATTGCAAACAATCATTAGGACTTACTACAAAAGCCTGTATGCCACAAAATTTGAAAATTTAAATGAAATGGACAATTTTCTTGATAGATGCCATTTACCAAAATTAAATCAAGGTCAGGTAGAAAGATTGAATAGTCCCATATCCCCCAAGGAAATTAAAGCAGTCATCAACAGTCTCCCTTCCAAAAAAAACCCAGGGCCAAATGGTGTCAGAGCAGAATTCTACCAGACCTTCAAAGAAGTGCTAACTCCAATTCTCTTCAAACAATTCCACAAAACAGAAACAGAAAGAATATTCCCAAACTCAATCTATGAAGCCACAGTCACCTTCATACCTAAACCACACAGACCCAACCAAAAAACAGAACTTCAGACCTAATCTCTCTTATGACATTGATGCAAAAATACTCAATAAAATACTTCCAAACTGAATCCAAGAACATATAAAAGATATCATCCACCATGACCAAGTAGGCTTTATTCTAGACATGCAAGGGTGGTTCAATAGATGGAAATCCATCAATGTACTCCACCATATAAACAAACTAAAGGAGAAAAACCACATGATCATCTCCTTAGATGCCGAAAAAAGCATTTGACAAAATCCAACACCCATTCATGTTTAAAGTCTTGGAGAGATCAGTGATACAAGGCATATACCTAAACATAGTAAAGGCAATATACAGCAAGCCTATGGCTAACATCAAACTCAATGGAGAGAAACTTACATCAATCCCACTGAAATCAGGAACAAGGCAAGGGTGCCCACTCTCTCCATATCTCTTCAACATAGTTCTTGAAGTCCTAGTTAGAACAATACGACAATTAAAGGAGATTAAGGGGATACAAACAAATCAGAAAGGAAGAAGTAAAAGTATCACCATTCGCCGATGATATGATAGTATACATGACTGACTCCATAAATTCTACCAGAGAACATCTGCAGCTGATAAACACCTTCAGCAAAGTGGCTGGATACAAAATTAACTCAAAAAAAAAAAAAATCAGTAGCCCTCCTGTATATAAAAGAAAAAAGGACCAAGAAAGAAATTAGGCAACAACACCCTTCACAATAGCCACAAATAATAGAAAATTCCTTGGTGTGACTCTAATCAAGCAAGGTAAAGACACATTTGAAAAAAACTTCAAGTCTCTGAAGGAAAAGCGAAGTAGATATCCGAAGTTGGAATAATCTCTCAGGCTCATGACTTGGGAATATTAACATAGTGAAAATGGCCATCCTGCCAAAAGTAATCTAGAGATTCAATGCAATTCCAATCAAAATGCCAACACAATTCTTTACAGAACTTGAAAGAACAATTCTCAATTTCATACGGAAAAAAAGCCCAGAACTGCTAAAACAATCCTGTACAATAAAAGAGCCTGATCTCAAGCTGTACTACGGAGGAACAGTAATAAAAACTGCATTGTACTGGCATAGAAACAGAATGGTAGATTAAGAAACTTGAATAGAAGATGCAGAAATAAACCCACACCCCTACGGATACTTGAATTTTTGACAAAGAAACCAAAACCATACAATCGGAAAAAAAAAAGACAGCATCTTCAACAAATGCGGCTGGTCTAACTGGATGTCTACATGTAGAAAAATGCAAATAGATCCATATTTATCACCCTGCACAAAACTAATGTCCAAGTGGATCAAAGACCTTAACATAAAACCAGACACACTAAACCTTTTAGAAGAAAAAGGGGGGAAGAGTCTTGAACTCATTGGCACAGGAGATAACTTCCTGAACTGAACACCAATAGCACAGGCTCTAAGAGCAACCATCAATACATGGGATTTCATGAAACTGAAAAGCTTCTGTAAAGCAAAGGACACTGTCATCAGATCAAAACGACAGCCTACAGACTGGGAAAAGATCTTCACTGAACCTTCATCTGAAAGAGGGCTAATATCCAGAATATATAAAGAACTAAAAAAACTAAACACCAACAAATCAAGTAATCCAATTAAAAAATGGGGTACAGAGTTAAGCAGAGAATTCTCTACAGAGGAATATCAAATGGCAGAGAAACACTTAAAGAAATGCTCAGCTTCCTTAGCTGTCAGGAAAATGCAAATCAAAATGACCCTGAGATTTCACCATACACCATCAGAATAGCTAAGATCAAAAACTCAAGTGACTTTCGGGATGGGGACTGAGCATTTTAGCCAGAGTCCTCCCTCTTAATTAGTTTTTTTTTCAGGTGTACAGATTTTAATAGGTTTATCCTATATTATGTGTCTGTGTGAGTGAGTATATACCGTGTGTGTCTTTCTGCTTCTAGGATAGCTCACTCAGGATGATCCTTTCCAGTTCCCACCATTTACCTGCAAATTTCATGATTTCCTTGTTTTTCATTGCTGAATAATATTCCATTGTGTTGATGTACCACAATTTCTGTATCCATTCTTCAGTTGAGGGGCATCTGGCTTGTTTACCAGCTTCTGGCCATAACAAATAAAGCTGCTACAAACATGGTTGAGCAAATGTCCTTATTGTGTACTTGAGCCTCTTTTGGAAATTTGCCTAAGAGTGGTATAGTTGGATCTTGAGGAAGTGCTATTCCTAGTTGTCTGAGAAAACACCAGATTGATTTCCAGAGTGGTTGTACAAGTTTACATTCCCACCAGCAGTGGTGGAGGGTTCCCCTTTCTCCACAACCTCTCCAGCATGTGTTGTCACTTGAGTTTTTGATCTTCGCCATTCACATGGGTGTAAGGTGAAATCTCAGGGTCGTTTTGATTTTCATTTCCCTGATGGCTAATGATGTTGAGCATTTCTTTTAAGTGTTTTTCTGCCATTCGATATTAATCAGATGAAGAAGAAAACAGGAAACAAGTTAGGAACCTGCCACAGAGGGCCTCTGAAAGGCTCTGCCCTGCAGACTATCAAAGCAGATGCTGAGACTTATGGCCAACTGTTGGGCAGAGCGCATAGAATCTTATGAAAGAAGTGGGGAACAGTAAGATCTGGAGAGGACAGGAGCTCCACAAAGACAGCAACAGAACAAGAAAATCTGAACACAGGTGTCTTCCCAGAGACTCATACTCCAACCAAGTGCCATGCATGGAGATATCCTAGAATCCCTGCACAGATGTAGCCCATGGCAGTTCAGTGTCCAAGTGGGTTCCATAGTAATGGGAAGAGGAACTGCCTCTGACATAAAGTGACTGGCTTGTTCTTTGATCACCTCCCCCTGAGGGGGGAGCAGCCTTACCAGGCCACAGAAGATCACAATGCTGCCAATCCTGGTGAGATCTGATAGACTAAGATCAGAAGGAAGGAGAGGAAGATCTCCCCTATCAGTGGACTTGGGGAGGGGAATACGTGGAGAAGGGGGAGGGAAGGTGGAGTTAGGAGGAGAGGAGGAAGTGGTTTATGGGGGGATACAAAGTGAATAATGTGTAGTGAATAATGTGTAATTAATAAAAGTTAAAAAAAAAAGCAAAAAAAAAAAATCCAGCTATACCATTCCTAGGCATATATCCAAAATATGTGCAAGTATACAACAAGAACATTTGTTCAACCATGTTTGTAGCAGTTTTATTTGTAATAGCCAGAATCTGGAAACACCCAGATGTCCCTCAACAAGAGGAATGGATACAGAAATTGTGATACGTTTACACAATGGAATACTAATTAAAAACAAGGAAGTCCTTTTAAATATTTCCTACATGCCTGAGCCTCATCAAAGTGCGATAAATGATATGGACAGAAATGTAATGCCTCAGCTCCACAGTATCTACAGCTGTCGGTGGCAAGATATTTGATCCCATTATGAACCCCGAAATTGTGCCCTAACACACACAGGCTTGTCTACAGGTCAATCAATAAGAATATAAATTTTATTTAATGATTTCACTAATGTTAATATTAACAGCTTTCAATGAAAACAAAGTACTTGCCCAAACAGATACCACGGAGATACGCATCTGTTTTAATCAGTTATTACTTGTCTTCTGTTTGTATTGAAAACATTTTTATAAGTCAAAATTTAACTTATGTTATTTACTAAATCTTATTTTCGTAGGTTTTTTTTTTCCATAGGTTATTTTATTAGGTTATGCTTAACAACTTACTTTCTTTTCTTTTTTTTTAGTGGAAAATAGGCAAATGTTTATTTGCATAACATATATGTATATATGTATATATTGTATTTTATCTGGGAAAATTTACATATGTCTTTTTTCATGGACAAACATAAAAAATTCTGTAAAAAATTGTTTTTCTTTTTGTATTTCTCATCATTTCAGTGATAATACACTTTTCCTCATATAATTTCTTAGTAGAATATTTTAAACTTTTACTCTTCCAAAGGTAAGATTAAAAAATGTTAATTTTATTTTTGTTTCATGTATATAGATGTTTTTACCTGTGGACACATACATGCAGTGTCCACCAAAACCAGAAAGGGATTCATATTCTTTGTAACTGGAGATACAAAGAGTTTAACTTTCATGTCTACCCTGGGATTGAACCTTGATCTTCTGCATGAACAGCAAGGGCTTTTAACCACTAAACTGTCTTTCTAGTCTCAAAGGTATGGTGTTAACAACTTAGTTTCTTTGGTGCACCGTCTTACTAAACTGTATTGTAAATTCAAATTCATGTTGATTGGTATTAAAATAAAAGTTGTAACATAAAAACAAAACAAAAGAAGGAAATGAACTCATTGGCTGGCTCTTTGATCACCTCCCCCTGAGAGGAGGAGGCAGCCTTACCAGGCCACAGAGGAAGACAATGCAGCCAGTCCTGATGAGACCTGATAAGCTAGGGTCATATGGAAGGGGAGGAGGATCTCCCCTATCAGTGGACTGGGGAAGGGGCATGGGAGGAGAAGAGGGAGGGAAGGGCAGGATTGGGAGGGGAAAAGGGAGAGAGCTACAGCTGGAATACAAGGAGAATAAATTGTAATAAATAAAAACAAAAAACAAAACAAGGAAATCATGAAATTTGCAGGCAAATGGGAACTAGAAAAGATAATCCTGAGTGTGGTATCTCACAAGCAGAAAGACATACATGGTATATACTCACTTATAAGTGGATTATTAGACATATTTCACTTTGATTATGGTTTTAGTTTTACCCTTTTTTCCTTTTTATATCTTGAAGGTACATTATATAGGCACATGAATTTAGAGTAATGCTATCTCCTGGCTGAACTGAAACTTTTAATGTTACTATTTTTTCTCTTTATTTCTACTTTGAATTTTATTTAAGAATTACTTTGTAAATTTTTTGTTATATGTATTTTACTAGGTTATTAATATGTAAGTGTATTGGATAGTTTTGTGTCAACTTGACAATGCTTATGTCAAATGAGATGGGGGAACCTCAATTAAGAAAATGCCTCCATAACATCAGGCTGTAGGCTAGCCACTCATGGTGACAAAAGTTCAAGGCCATCCTGTTGTTCTAGGACAGCGAGGGCTGTTACACAGAGATAAACTCTTGTTTCAAGTCTGCCCCAAAACAAATTATCTCCAACAAAAACAACCAGATGGGGCTTCAGGCTGCAGGCTAGCCTCTATGGGCATTTTCTTAATTATGAATGGATAAGGGAGTACCCTTCCCATTTTGGGTGGTGTTTTCTGTAAGACCTGGGGTCTCACAGCTCAGTAGTTCAAGATCGTGCCCTTCCCAGAAACTTCCACAGACCACGTACTCGTTGCAAAAGCAAGAGGTTTACTAACCATTGCGCAATGGAGTCACCCCTGCTGGTCAGCAAAGAGTGGCACCGGAAGACAAAGGCTTTAGGTTTTTAAAAGAAAAATTGCGGAAAATTTGAAGTTGCAGTTTTGGCAATTTAGGATTGGATGAGGAAGCTATAAAGTAAGATAATTGGTTAGTCTTAGGTGCTCAAGCTTGGCCATCACAGCAATAGTAACCTTGACTAAGACAGTAAAGTATTTTGTAATATGTAATATATAATATATGCTACTCTCTATGTTTACTTTGCAAAATTTCTATTAATATGGTAATTAACAGAATTAGTGTCTTCCTTGTGATTAGTGTATATAGATTTTCATCATTTCTTGTCATTTCTACTTCCACGCTTATTTTTAATACATATAGTTGAATTTTATTTTAATTTTTAAAATTAATTTATTCAATTTACACCCCAATTGTAGCACCTTCCCTCCTCTCCTCCTAGTCTCACTCTCCCTCTCTCTTCCCGCATTTCCCCTTCCCTATTCCTCAGAAAAAGGGGAGTTCCCCCCAAACCACCCCAGCTCATCAGGGTCACATCAAGACTGAGTTTGTCCTCTTCTCCTGTCTGTTGAGGCAGGTCAGCCAGGGAAAGTGATAAAGGCAGGCAATGGAGTCCATGTTAGAGACAGTTCCTACTCCCCCTACAAGGTGACCAACACAGAGCCCAAGCTGCCCATCGCCTACATCTGTGCAGGGGGTTTAGGTCCAGTCTATGTATGGTCTTTGGTTGGGTGCTTCAGTCTCCACAAGCACCTCTGGGCTCTGGTTTGTTGCCTCTGTTGGTCTTCTTTTGGAGCTCCTGTCCCCTCCAAGTCCTTCCACCCCTCCCTGAAACCCCACTTTACCACAAGATTCCCTACATGTCACCCAATGTTTGGCTGTGAGTCTCAGCATCTGTTTTGATCCACTGCTGGGTGGAGCCTCTCGGAGGACAGCTATGTTAGGTTCTTGTCTGCGAGCATAGCAGGGAATTGTTAATAGCATCATGGATAAGCTCTCTCCCAGTAGATGGGTTTTAGGTTGGGCTAGGCATTGTTGGACATTCCCTCAGTCTCTGTTCTAACTTTATTCCTACATATTTTGTAGGCAGGGTAAATTTTGGTTCGAAGTCTTTGTGGGTTGGTTGGTGTTCCCTTCTCTCGACTAGACGGTCTGTCTAGTTAGAGGGTGTCCTCTTCAGTCTCCATGACCCCTGCTACTTGGAGTTTCAGCCAGAGTCACCCTCATATACTCCCAGAAACCTTCCCTATCTTAGGTCCTCAGCTTGTCACAGAGATGTCTCTGCCCATGATTTCTCTTCTCTCTGCAGGCTCTCTGCCCCCCTCCCCAACTCTATCCAAGTCTGATCATTACCCTCATTTCTAAACCTTTGACTTACAGAAATAAATGTGGGAGAATAATTATAAGTCAGTGACACCAGATCTTCAGTAAGATCATAGAGGAAAATGTCTCCAAACTAAGGCAAGAGAGGTCCATACAGATACAAGAACCATACAGCACAACAGGTAGATAATACCATAAAGGAAAATACGTATGGCAAATAATAGTTAAAACACCAAGTATACAAATAAAGTGCATTGACAGCTGAAAGGAAACATAAATACAAGTCACAAACAAAGGTAAAGCCATCAGAATAATAGCTGATGAAATAGAAAAGAAAATGGAAACTCTGAAAGACAGAAGAGCCTGGAACAATGCATTCCAAGTACTAAAAGATCAACTAGACTCATATACCCAATAAAACTATCCAACATGTTGAAGGAGAAAGAAGAATTTTCCATGTTATAAACAGTATTAAAAAATATTTCAAACAAACCAAACCTGAAGAATAAATGAAGCAATATTTTAGGCTGAAGACAGGAATGAGCATAGCCAAGAGAATGTAAGAAGAAACACAAAGCCATAATTATTAAAACTCAAAGTACTACTGAGAATACAATACCATCAACAATCAACAACATAATGATCACAACATGCGCATCTCAACAAAAATTTAAATATTAATGGCCTCCATTCTCTAGTCAAAAGGCACAGGTTGGTTGAATGGATCAAGAAACAAAATCCATCTATCTGTGGTCTATAAGAAAAATAGTTTAAAGGCATTACCTTAGAATAAAAGGATAGGAAAATATACTCCAATCAAATAGGAAAAGGAAGCAAGCAGATGATGCTATCTTTATATCTGAAAAAAAAAAAGACTTCAAACTAAAATTAATCCAAAGAGATTAATACTTAATGTTAATCAAGGAAACAATTAATCAAGAAGTCCTTAGTATTCTAAGCATATATGCAACAAACTCTGGCATGCCCAATTTCATAGAAAAGATTCTACTGAACTTAAAGATACAGACTAACATCATCTTATTAATAGTAGATAGTTTCAGTATACTACTTTCTCTGAACAAAACATAAACATAGAAACATCAGAATTAAATGACATCATACATGAAATGGACTTAACAGATTTCTATAGAATATTTAACCCAAACACCCAAGAATGAAAATTTTATTCAGGAGTACATGGAGTTTTCCTAAAAATGAACTATACCCTGGGCTATAAAACAAATCTTAAAAAAGTCATTAAAGACTGAAATAACTTCATTTATTTTATCAATAATAAAATAAAATTTATCAATGCAATAACTTAAAATTGGTAGTAAAAAATTTAGTAAATATACAAATCCTTTGAGATTAAATAATTTATTATGAGCAATGGAGGGGTGAAAGACTAAATCAAGTAAGAAATTAATAATAATAAAACAACTTTCTGGAATGAAATGAAAAGGAAAAAGCTGGGCATGATAGTGTACAGCTTTGATCCTAGCACTCAGAAAGGCAAAGGCAGGTAGATCTCTGTGAGTTTGAGGCCAGCCTAGTCTTACAAAATGAGTCTAGGACATCCACGGCTACACAGAGACACCATGCCTTATAACCCTCTTCCCCCACAGAAAAAGAAAAAAAAGTAAAATCTCTGGGACATACTGAAAGTAACCCCATGAAGAAAATTTATAGCTCTAAGCCTTATATTTAAAAATCACAGCACAAATAAATGCTTTAATGATCTCACTCAAGATTTTGGAAAAACGAAACCAAAGTAAACCATATTTAAACCTACTCAATGGCAAGAAATAATAAAAATCAGAGCAGAAAACAGTGAAATATAAGCAGATAAAACAATAAAAAGAATCAACAAATCTATGCGATGGTTCATTGAGAAGATAAACAAGATTGACAGACTCCTGGCCTAACTAACCAAATTAAAGAAAGAGAGGGCTTTATTAGGATCAGACATAAATAGGGGAGTCTTGGAACAGACATAACACAATTCAGAATAAAGAGATGCTTTAAAATTTGTACCCCATTTCAAAAGAAGTGGATGAATTTCTAGATTCAGTCAAACCACTGAAGTTAAATTAAGAAGAAGTCAACAGTCTCAACAGACTCATAACAAAATTGGAAATTAAAATAGAAATAAAAAGTCTTCCAGCTAAAAACTGTCCACAGTCAGATGAAGACACAGCAGAATTCTATCAGATTTCAAAAAAGAATAAATCCTTCTTAAAGGATTTATTCAGAGAAATAGAAATAGAAGGTTTATTTCCAAACTGCTTCTATGAAGCCAAGATCATTCTAACGCTAAACAAGGTAAAGCCACAAGAAAACTACAGGTCAATACCACTGATGAATATAGATACAAAAATATTCAACAAAACACTTGCAAACAGACATCAATCAAAACGATTAAGCACCACGACCACACTGGCTTTATCTTTGAAGAATTTTTTTGTTTTGTTTTGTTTTCTGAAACAAGGTTTCTCTGTGTAGCCTTGACCGTCCTGGAACTCACTCTGTAGACTAGGCTGGCCTCAAACTCACAGAGATTCACCTGACTGTCTCCAGAGCACTGGGATTAAAAGCATTTGTCACCATAACCAGCAGGGCTTTATCTTTGAAATGCAAGGAGAGCTGAACATACACACATCAAAACTGTAACAAATCTAGTAAACAGATGTGAAGGAAAAAAAATACATTTATTGAGATAATCAATAGATACAGAAAAAGCTTGTGACAAATCAACATGAATTCATTTTAAATTAGTACTAGAGAAAAGACATTAACATTTTAAAAAAGCTTTATGAGAAAGACACAGTGTACATTATCCTAAATAGAGAAAAACTTGAAGCAATCTCAAGGAAATCAGAAATGGGACAGATCTGCCCACTCTGTCCTCACTCCTTTTCAATATTACATTGTAAGTACTAGCAGGAATGAAGCAAGAAAAGGAAATTAAAAAAAAAAAAACAAATAGGAAAAAAGAAGTCAAAATATTCCCATTTGCAGATGATGTATTATACATAAGAGATGGCAAAAATTAAACCATAAAACTTCTACTGAAAACAATAAACAGATTCACCAAGGCGGCAGGCTATAAAATCAACTTGCACAAAGAAATAGTTTTTCTATAATCAACAACACACATAAAAGAACATTTATGGGCACACTTCCATTCACAACAGTCTCAAAGAAAATAAGAGACCCAGGGATAAACCTAGCCAAGAAGGTAAAGGAGCATTACAATGAGAAGATTACATGCCTAAAGAAAAGATAGAGAATGGCTCTCTAAAATGGAAAAACAGGCTCATGAATTGGTAGAATTAATTTTATGAGTAAGACCCTTTTATCAAATGCCATTTACATACTTAATACAATCTCAATTAAATTATTTTAATTAAAATAACTCATTTCTCACAGAAACAAGAAAAAAAAAAACTACTCTAAAAATCATATGAGCCACAAAATACCCCAGATATTCCAAAACAAAGCTGAATTATTGTAGGCTTTGATTTTTAAAACCTACTTTATTTGGGATTCCTTAAGCCTTTACCTCTCTTCCAACACCCAACCCTAGGTAGGAGAGAACAAAAGTTAGTAGGGACATAGTTTCTTGGGGTGATTCTACTCTTCATTTTCAGGATATTCAGCAGCCCAGCAAAACAGCAAACTGCCACCAGCAGCAAACACAGCAGCAGAATGAATCAGCAAACCAGCAATTCAGCAATATTAAAAGCAGCTAACAATGAACAGAGCAACAGCAGGGGCAGCAAGCAACCTCCTTGAAATGTTCTCAAAAGCGTTTCTCTTTAGGATTGTCTTGAAGTGTAGTGGCCTCTCTCTCTCTCTCTCTCTCTCTCTCTCTCTGGGCTCCTATTTATACCTTCTCAGGGTCTGCACAAGGAAATTTTTCAGTTGGCAAAATCATGCCTCCTCCCCAGCCAAAAGGCAGTTTCCAACTGACAAAGATCACTCACTCTCTCATGAGGCTGTTATCAGCTGTGGATTCTCTCATCCCACACTTGGGATTACAACAAAAACATATTTACATTACATAACCAAAGCTTCCATTACAGCTATGTTGTTATAAAGAATGAAAATCCCAATCATTCAATTTTACCAATAAAGACTCAGGAGACAGATGTTCAGGTGAAAAGCTGCTATCTTGGAGAGGCAGAGAAAGCACCCAGCTGATCTTCCTACTCAGTTCAAGTTCCAGAAGGAAAAAGCCTTTTCTATTCAGCTCATGTCCCAGAAGAAAAAAGCCCTCTTTCCTTATCCATGCTGTCTTAAATAGCCTTCAACTCAATGTCCCTCTTTTCTGCTTGCTATGTGTCTCTCTATCTGTCCTCCATACTTCCTTTCACTCTGTTTTTTTTTTCCCCATGTTTACTTCCTGTCAAGTTGTTGCTTGCTCCACCTCTTGACCTAGGGTTAACTTTATCTAATTCTGTTTACAGAAAGCTCTTGGATTAAAGGTGTGTTCTATGGCTGAGCCACACACAACTAGAAACAGGTTTTTCCTGTACACTATCTCGGGGTTCACAGTGTCATCATATATCCTGCAACAGAATTAAAAGAACAATGCTGGAGGGATTATCAATTCAGATTTCAAGTATATTTTGAGCCATAAAAATATTGTATTGACATAAAAACATGCAAACCAATGAAATAAAATTGAACACACAAAAATGAGTACATGTAATTTCAGTCATTTAGTATTTGACAGAGACGTCAAAACATACACTGGAGAAAAGAAAGCATCTTCAAAAAATGGTGTTGTGAAACCTGGATGTTGACATGAAGAATGAAATTAGACCCTTGTCCATCAACAAACAAACAAACAAACAAACAAAAAACAAACCTAAAGCTAAATGAGTCAAAGACCTAGGCATGAAAATTGAAATACTGACATTGCTAGAAGAAAATATAGGTAGTGTCCTCTAAATATAGGATGTCTAAAAATATATGTGGTCTATATATGTGTAGGAATGTTCTTTATGCATATGAATTCATTTGCCCAAGAATTATCAAAAACAATTGACAAATGGCCCTCCAAAAACTTAAACGCTTTTACACAGGAAAAAAAAAAAATCAATTAGCTAGAATCAATAGACCAGGTGAAGAGGAAGCCCACAGAATGAGAGAGAATTTATGCCAACTAAACATGTGACAGAGGATTAATATCCAGAAAATATAAAATACTCAAAAGAAAAAAAAAAACAGAAAAAAACAACCCAAAAAAGCCAGAGGAAAACAACAACAACAATAACCCAGTCAATAATGGGCCTGGGACTTGAATAAAGAATTCTCAAAAAAAAAAAAAAAAAAAAAAAAGGAAAAAACTAATTAAGAAATATTGCAAAAAATTTCTTTCTCTGTAACATTCAACGAAATGCAAATAAAACTTAGATTTCCTCTTACCCCTGTATTAATGGCAAAGCTCAACAAAGCAACCAACAACATATGCTAAAGGATATGTGAACAAAAAGGAACCTGCAATTCTTTGCTTGTGGGATTGCAATCTAGTCCAGCTTCTCTAGCAACCAGTGAGAAGAATCTTCAAAGAGCTAAAAAAATAAACCACACGGCAGATGTACTACTCCTTAGCATGTTCCCAAAGGACTTGACATCCTACTGCACAGATACTTGGTTAGCCATGTTCACTACTTCTTTATTCACAATAGCTAAGAAATGGAAAAAAGAAAAAACCTAAATGTCCTTCTACTGATGAATACATAATGAAAATATGGTCCATATGCACGATGGCTTTCTCTTCAGTGGTAAAGAGAAACAAAATTTTCATGTACATGGATGGAACTATAAAAGATCATACAGTGAAGGAACTCATACCCTGAAAAAAATAAACATCACATGTTCTCTTTCATCTGAAATTCTTAGTTCGAAACTTTCATATTTGAGTATATAACCTGGAGTAACTTTAGAAGCTAGGGAAGTATAATGGTACTATCATGAAGGGTTGGGAAGCAATACAAAGGGGACTAGTAGGGTACAAAATGAAATGTAGAGGAAAATGGGAAGGATAGGGAGGCTCTAATTAGTGAGGGGTGGAGATACATAAAAAAGGGGGAGAAGGGTAAAACTGTAAAAACTCTAAAAATGTCATAAGGAATACATTATCTATTTAAAATGTACTACATGTAAGTCAGTACATAAATATACATATGTAGTTTAAATGACAAAAAATTCTCATTTGGGATGATAGTGCTTCCTCCAAGTGGCACAGACCACCTTAACAAAAACCTCAACACCAGGTATGAGAAGTCCTCATTTGAGTTGTTGATCAGGTTTAACTAAGAGACTCCCAAAACAGTATAAGCTATTATTTTTGCCCTTCATTGCCCTATATTGCCCATGTACTTAAGAAACAGGACCCAGTAGACACTTATATGGGACTCATTTTAAAGTCTCCTCCATGAGGACTAGCTTCCATGGTACCAGAGGGCACCACAACCAATCAAAATGCAGAGATGTGGAGCCCAGATCCAACAGATACATCTACAAAACTACTTCTGCACCTAAGCCTAAAGCATCATGTTGGAAAAGAGGGTCAAAAGAGTATAAGAGCTATATGGAATATGGAGTCTGCTGAGTACAAGAAACAAGCTGAAAACAAGAAACAAATGTTAGAGGTGTGTGTGGGGTGTGCTTATATACTGCAGTAGAATGTAAATTAGTATAGATACTATGGAAATTAGTTTGAAAGATCCAAAAAAAACAAAAAAACAAAACAAAACAAAAAATTAAACTAAAAGTAGATCCAACTATAACTAAAGGAATATACATCAGTACATGTCAGAAACACAAGCATATCTTGGTTTATTGTTGAAGTATTCACAATAACCAAATTATGTAATAAGCCTAGAGGTCCATGAAGAGATGAATGGATAAAGAAAATGTGGTAAATAAATATACACAATGGATTTCTTTAGTTATAAAACAGGAAAAGAATTACATTTCTTGCAGGAAAATGGACTTTGAGATCATCATGTTAAACAAAATAAGCCAGATTCAGAAAGAAATATTGCATGCTTTCTCTCATATGTTACATCAAAATAGAATGGGGTTATTTACAGAGAAGAAGTGAAATAATGAGAACAGAAGAAGGAAGAAGGTAATGGTAGTAGTGAATATGAGTTTTTGAATTTTTCTTTTGGGTGAAATGATTAGAAAATGGCAAGGTAACACAAACTATGGCATATAGCATATAACAAGTATTTGTCCTAAAAGAGAAATATGAATAAAAATTGAGGGACAGTTAATAAGTTTCACTGACTTGAGAAGCCTGTAGAAGTTCAGGTACTTACCATAAAGAAAGTCTTCTGAATGAGAATTACAATCATTCTGTCAATAAAGTGTCACACTGTTAGGGCTTAGCACCTAGAATGGAATTACAAAAACAAAAAAACAAAACACAAAACAACAACAACAACAAAAAAAAACAGAAAAGAGAAAACAAGTTCATCTTTTGAGCATTATGTTTTCAGATTAACTGCCTAATGGAATATACAGAAGTTAGCATAAATCAATTTAAAAACAGAAAAGTGACTTCTAGACTTGCCAGATATGGTTGAAACCTGAAACAGTTTGAAATAAAAGACCTAATTATTAGTAGAAATACTGAGTAAAGTTAGATTATGAAATACTGGCTATATCTTCCCCAAAGGATCTTGGACAAAAGCATCAAGGGTTTTCATTCCTCTCAAGACAATTCTTAATAAAAATTTGATGAATCAGGTATTTCAGATTAATTTCATGAAAAACAAAACAAACAAACAAACAAACAAACCCCAAAACAAATACAACAGTACCTCTAGTTGCCTTTCTGTAGATTTCAAACCTAGGCAATTTGGTATTGAGTGTCCTGCATATCTTTTTACAAAGAAAGAATGTTCTGGTCACACATACTCATACTCTAGTCCTTTCCAGTATTCCAATCCTCATAACCATAACAGATAATTTCTCAATTTAAATCAATAAAATGGTGTTCTGATTTATAACTTTATGTCTTTAACTTGAATTTGGTGATGGGCTGTTTGAAAACACGTTTTTAAGCTTGTAATCCTGAGGGCTAGATCCAGACCCAGGTATATGTAGAAAGTGTGGCTTGCTCATTCATTTGCTTACATAGTGCATGCATTCACAGCCTGGATCCAAGTTTGCACTGCATGACAATCCTATTTATAGAGCCAGACTGGCTATGGGATCCTAAGTGCACAGAACTGAACTGCATAGGTTGAAGAAATGGGTATTATTGTATGATTAAGAAAACTTCCAATGAGACTTAGGCTGTGGTCCAGTTGCAGAGTCCTTGGCCTAGAATGAGTGATGTCCTGGGTTCAGTTCAATGTATTACCAGAAAAGAAATCTACTAAAATATTTTTACACTAAGAAAAAAACAAAACATTACAACAAAACACATGCACACGTGCATACAAACACACACACACACATCTCTTGGTTTATATTATACTAGATTTTAAGTTGTGAAGCAATGGGCCAGTTACTCACCTATTAATATAAATTTAATTTTCTAATGTACAAAATGTATACTAGCCAAAACTGTTGTAAAATTTAATGATATTAGTTTAAACAATTGCCACCTATTGAGTATCTACTGAGTACATATATCTAACCTGTGGAAATCCATTATCACTTCAGAAACTTGTTAACTACTCAAATTTATACAGATATGATCATGACTATGGTTATCATGTTCCTCTTGTAGAAGGGATATTAGATTATTGAGGGTTTCTCTACCCCAGCTAGTTACCAAATAACTGAACGACCTTTCAGGTTTATAAAGTTTTAAAGCCTAGTAACTGGGCAGATAGCAACCCTCTAAACTATTTTGTTATTTTCCAGCCACATGCCCCACGTGACTTGCCACATTTGTTCCTGAAGGGCTGCTTCTGTTCCAACAGACCAGCCCTCTTGGCCATGTGCACATGGTTCATACTGCCTCATGTCGACTCCCTTCTCTCTGGCTTCCTCTCCTGCCTCTCTCTCAGCCTCATAGTCCCCATATCCCAGAATAATGACTCATGAGACTCAAAGTATATTTACCAATATCTAGGACAAATAGATATTATTTAGGCTCTTCTCTAACTAGCTCATAATTTAAAGTAATCCATTTATACTAATCTACATTCTGGCATGTGGCTGGTTACCTCTGTTCAGATGCTATGTATCTGTCTTCCTCACATCTTCCTGGATAAATCTCATATACCTGACACTATCCCAGAATCCTTTCTTTCTGCTGGATGTTTTTCATCCTGCCTGATGTTCCACCTTCTATTCTATTCCACCTTTCCTATAGGCCATGGGTTATTTAATTGACAGGCAGTGCATCCATAGAGTACACAAAATATTCCCTCTACAGGATCCTTAAAAAAGAAAAAAAAAAAGCAAGAAATATATTGCCATGAATGATATTTGTATTACTACCATTAAATTACTTGGCCTTTGTATATTAATGACTAGGTTATATTACCAAACAAAAGCTTTAATAGAGTTCTGAAGCAATGGTAAGAGTTTAAGGAGTAAAACATCACTTCAGCAATAGAATTTTGTCTTCGCCATATTATCAGTGTCAAGTATGATTTAAAATTTAAATATTACCTTTAAATTAAAAATAATATTCGTAATTATTGATTAGCTAGATGTTTTCTTGAGAGATTTTAAAGAAACACAGTAAGCGTACCATCTTTAATACTAAGATTTTAGTATTTAGTCAATGTACTTATTCAGATTGAAAAATTGTTAGAGCCCAAGAACCAGTAAATGTATTTAAAATATTATTAAATGTATGGATACAGTATAAATCATTTCAAAGAACTTAAATGATATATTTAGTCAGAAGGAAAATTCCTAATGGTTGATTTATTGGCTTGAATGGAAATGTTTTATTCAGAAGAGTTCAGATTATCAACAGAGCAGTAGTGGAGGCAGCAGCAGAAGCATTAGCAGCTGCAGCAGGAGCAGCATCAGGTGCAACAGGTGGTTTTAGTCAAGTACTTCTCTTTTCCACCTACTTCCCAGATGGATTAAAACAAACAAAAAGAGATTGAAATGGCCACGACCAAAACAGGGTTTGCTAGGATTTTCAGTCTTTTGCTTAAGTAATATTGAAAAACATTTTTTATAGCCAAGAGGTGGGGGCCCACATCCTTGATCCACGCACTATGGAAGTAGAGGCAGGTGGATCTCTGTGAGTTCAAGTCCAGCCTGGTCTATGGAGAGAGTTCCAAAACAGCCAAGGCTACACAGAGAAACCCTGTCTTGAAACCCCTCACCCTCCAAAACATTTTTATTTGAATTTGTATGTATATACATGTACATTAATGCCATGGCATATCTGTGCATCACAGTCATTTGTAGAATTGGGTTATCTCATTCTACCATGTGCATTCCAAAGAGTCAAACTCAGGTCTATAGGTTTGGTAGCAAGTGTTTTTACCTAAATGAGCCATCTTACTGTGACTTTCCAAAGTTCTTATGCATTCTTGGCTATCCGTATAATTAGTAGAATTAGTGTTGAATGAGTCATAAATTTAAGAGGACTTCACAAACTATCATCAACTATCATAAACTATCATTAACTATCATAATCAAATCTTCAATTTTATACACCACGCACTAAGGTCCTAATATATTTATTATTACTTATCTAATTTTTGGAATTCAGATTTCTTACAGCGAATTACGTGATGCATTGGAAAGCCACCTGTAGTGGTCTTTATAAAAACTCTCCTTTATTTGGGGTGTTTAAGCCTCTACCTCCCTTCCACCAAGCCACAACCTTAAGTATAAGAGAGAAAAGGTTAGCGGGTAGAGGGTTCCCAGACCCCTTTACTTCTCCCTGCTATTTAGAGTCAAAGGTTTCTTTTAGGGCTCTATACCAATCTACATCAACTGCAGACACAGCTAGCAGTCTCCTCCATGCCGCTACACTGGGAAGCATTTCTCTCTGTCTGCTCCAAACCACACCAACTGTGGCCTCTCCAAACTGCTCCATGCCATATGCCAACACAGTATGTCACTCCAGAACGCCACCCTGTTTTTTTATACTCTCAGAGTCCAAGACCACGCAACCTTTTGTGAGGCATGTGGAAGGCAGTTACCAGCTGGTAACGATCATGCCCTACATGTTACAATTATTAGGTGTGGACAAACGATAGCCCAACTTAAAATCCCACACTTGGGATCAAAACAAAAACATATTTACATAAAATACAAAGAAACCAACACTTCCATTACAATGTGGTTTTCTGTCCCCACTGAATTGCATAAGGACGTATGTTGTATAATTTTACATAATTTGAATAGACTAATATTCCAAAACATCATTACTAAACCATTATTTCAGTAATGGGAATTCCATCAGACACACTGGCCTTAGTTTTTAACTTTTTTCTTTTTTACTATTTTTACAATCACAAAGGCTGGTTCAATCATTCACTTTTTGAAGAGTTAGGCTGTTTTATTTTTTATTTATTTATTTTTTGCTTGGCCAAAATACTTTATTTTTTTTAATTTTTATTAATTACACTTTATCCACCCTGCATCCCCCCATAAGCCCCTCCCTTCTCCCCTCCCTCCCCTCCCTCGTGCATGCCCCTCCCCAAGTCCACCAATACCGAAGGCCCTCCTCCCCTTCCCTCTGATCCCAGTCCACCAGATCACATAGGAGTGAAGTCTTGCCATCCTCAGTGGCCCGGTAAGGCTGCCCTCCCCTCAGGGGGAGGTGATCAAAGAGCAGGCCAACCAGGCTGTGCCAGAGGCAGTCCCTTCTCCCATCACCATGTAACCCACCTAGACACTAAACTGCCATGGACCACATCTGCGCAGGGGCCATAGGCCATCTCCATGCCTGGTACTTGGTTGGGGTATGAGTTTTAAGTAGGCATTAATGTGAGGGAAGAGGAAAAGCCTTCTTTCTCAAGGAGTGTAGAGGGAGAAGGTCAAAGTCACACATCAGCATGCATGACAAGTGGTAGGATGGAAAGAAATACTGGAGAGGCAGAAGCATTAAATCTTGGGAAGATCAGGGAGGCTGCACCGAGAGTGCTTTGACTTGTCTAAAAGGAAGGAGGAATTCCATGCAAAAGGGCTCTGACAGAGCCAGTCCTGAAGAGACCTGATAAGCTAGGGTCAGATGGAAGGTGGGGAGGACCTCCCCTATCAGTGGATTAAGAGAGGGGCAGGGAGGAGATGAGGGAGGGAGGATGGGAATGGGAGGGAATGTGGGAGAGGGCTACAGCTGGGATACAAAGTAAATAAACTGTAACTAATATAAAGAAATAAGAATAAAAAAAAGGGCCCTGAATGACTGGCAAACACTTAAGTAATGGCTTTATGTGGGGTATGGGAAGACAGGTGTGGAAGGAAGGCAGAACCTATAAGATAGGTGTTTTTTTCAGAGTTTAGGTCCACATTAGAAATCCATGGTAAATCACTGATGTTATGAATAGAAGGATATGTGATCATTAAAACAAAACAACCAAACAAAAAAATCCAAATCACCAAAAACCAAACATAAAAAGCCCTGTGTGATCAGGATGTTCAATGCTAGCATTTTTCTGGGTGTTGTGAATTTATGCCCTTTTTTATTTATCTTATTCTAACTTAGAAGAAGTAGTAGGTAAATATTAGACAACACCCCCCTAATCATCAAAGGGTTGAGTTGCTCTAAAAAAACTGTTGACACTTATACAGCCCTATTTCCTCTTGAACTGATTTATTGAAGCTAGGTACAAGGATTATCTTTTATTGTTTCAATAAGGCCTGGGTAGTTCTGGGTAAAAAGGAGACACTAAGCTTGTTCCAAGCATGAATTAATATGCTTATACCTTTACATGGTTCATTTACATTTGAAATGAGAAAATAGTAGAAACTATTGAGTGTAACTTAGCCTAAATTAGTCTAAAGAATTTATTACCCATCTAGATACTACTTTGTGTTTCCAAGAAAAAAACGTCTGAAAATAAAACAAGCCTGATAACGGAAAACATGCTTTTTGCAAAAAGTATGTGAATATGTTGCCAGGAATCATTTTCAGTAATTTTTAAAATAAGCATTGCTTTCTCCAGCCCACTTTGAGATATGTCTTTCTTTACAGTGAGGCCTACCACGGAACTTGAGATTTTCTTCCCTCAGACTCCTACATGCTGGGGCTGTATGCAAGCACCTTTATGTCTAGTATTAATGTTTCTAAATTTTAAGAATGATAAACCAGAATACATGAGTTCCTGAACATCAGTGGCACATATAATACATGTTTAACATTAACTAAGAAAATAATTTTCCAGATTCCTAGAAGTTGGGGTTCTCCATGATTTCCTTACAGAACTGGATTGCCATTTGACATCTACTTCCTTAAAACTTTTAAGTTTCTTAAAACTCGGGGCTTTTTGGCTACATTTTGATAATTCACACTACTAGAAAATTGTATTTCTTTTTCAGATAACTTCTATTTAGGAGAAAATAGCTGAAAGTATCTTCACATACTGCAACAGTAATGTACTTTACTTTTCCTAGTACTCTAATGATCTTCATTTTTTTGCTGTGCATTTTATTAATTTGCAAAGATAAATCCTTAAAACATTAGTTACTGGCGCTTTTCATAAAATACAATGGTTGTTTCCAAGTGAGGTTTTTTAATGGAGGAAGAGATTTTAAAAATCAGCAGATACTTTTAAAGCATCTTAAAATCTGACGTGACAACACTATCACTTATTATCATTTATCCCGGAATAGTTTACATTCTGCCCGCCACACCCGTGTTACTTATGTTTTAGTTAAAACAAAAAACAAAACAAAACAAAAAAACCCCAAAAAACAAAAAGCAATGGCGGCACATGCCTTTAATCCCGGCACTCGGGAGGCAGAAGGTAAATCTCTGAGTTCGAGGCCAGACTGGTCTAAAGAGCGAGTTGCACAACAGCCAGAACTACACAGAGAAACCCTGTCTTGAAAAACAACAACCAAAGTATCTGTTTACAGTGGGGAGATCGGGTATACACATATATTTATATATTGTGAGCTTGTAAGAAACAGAAAAATACATTGCTATGTGTAAACGTTAACATTTTGAGTACTTAGATGAATAAGGTTATCCACAAAGTTGCAAGCCAGAAAATAACTTGTCAGCTAGTCTTTATAATAAATTTATTGTCAAAACTGTTAACAAACCCGTCATCGGATACCATCAAGACACATGGCTGCAGGATTTAACTGTTGTGTAAATTAAAATTAACCTCTATCCACGTGGAATCAAGCAGGCGGTTACTTCTCTCAGTTGACAACCTTCTGGAAGACAACACTGTAAGGACTGGGCTTTTACCTTCTAGTCTGGTAAACCAGTAACATGTCCTGTGCTGGCAGAAGCCTGAGCTGATGATGACCTTGTCTGCTGAAAGCTTGCCCACTCTCGTAAACCCTGAAACGTTTAAAGGACAGCTCGGATGAATAGAAGTAAGTGTCAGCCCTAGCAACTGAAACCTTCGGCTTCCCCTCATGCCGCGGTCTGGCTACACCGCCTCCGCCGATTTTCAGATCCGATTCGTTTCCCTAACCGACCCGAAGCTTTCCTCGGCTGTCTAACACGGGCCACTCTCCCAAGTCCACCGAAGCACACAGGTCTATAAGTTGGATAAAAGAAGCAAAGAGCTCTCCCAGCCCTGTCTCAAGATGGCGACGGTCCCTGGCCGTCTTACACCCAGCCCAAGTCCATCTCCTCTTCCCACCGTGCCCCGCGCCCCTGGCGAAGGCGAACCAGAGAAGGGTCCAGGATAGCTGCGATCGGGGCGGGGCAGAGCCCGTCGCCATCCCACGCACGCGCGGGCTCCCTCACATCCCGCCTCCCGGCTTGGAGCCCTCGCCCGGCAGGGTGGCGCGCGCTGCCTGTCGGGATACTCGGCCCGCCCACCCAGTCATCTCGTCCGGCTCTGCGAGATCCGTGTTTCTCCCAAGATGGTGGCGCTCCTTTCTGGGTGACTACAGGAGACGACAGGGCCCTTCATCTTCGGCAGCACTTCGCCGTCCTTTCTGCGCTCGCTCGAGCACCGGGCCACGCAGCCATCCATCCCCTCATCGCGCCTCTCCACTGTCGACCTGTCGCGGACAGTAGCGCCTCTTTCTGCTTCTCGGAGTTGCTTGCCGCCCTTGCCCCCCGTGGATAGACCGCGGCAGCAGCCAACTAGCGCCGACTCCAAGGTTGCCTAGGCGTCCGGCCTCCGGGCCTCGGTTTCCTGAGGAGAAGCGCGGGTCCCGCATGAGCCCCGGCGGTGGCGCCAGCGGCAGGGAACGAGGCGGTGGCGGGCGGCGGCGGCGTACGAGGGCGACAAGGACCAGTGAAGCGGCCGCAGCTGCGAGGGCCGCAGCCCAGGCACGGGGGCGAGGACAGGTCAGTGCTGCTGCGGCCGCGGCCTGCCCGGCGCGCTCCCTCGAGTTTGTACCGCCGGTCCCTTCGTCACCCTCCGGGCCGAGCTGACAGGATAGGCGCCCGGGCCCTCACCCGCCTCTGTGAGCGAGTGCTTGGGCGCGTGGTCTGGAGGGGCCGGTGCCAGGAGTAGGCCCTGGTGGCTGCGGCTGCTGCAGCCTTAACTGTCAGTGCTGGCTGAGCGTAGGAGGGAGGGATTTGTCGCCCTCGGGTACCCGAGTGGGCCCGGGGTGGGGCGGACGTGCAGCGCGTCGAGATTGGGGCCTCATTTAAGCAAGGCATTGGAGAGCGAGCTGTGGCTTCAGGCTTGCGAAGGGCAGGCCTTTTCCTCCAAAGGGGCGCCCTGGTGGGGAAGACATATTTAGATGTGTGCTTAGTGGGTTGGGGTGTTGGGGATGGATTGGAAAGGAAAGACGATGAAGCGGCACGTAAAGCCCAAGGATTGTACTCTCGTTTTATTCGTTTGCTGCTTCTGGTAGGATTCAGTAGTTGAACGTGAGTTACTGGATTCCTCAAACTGCTCTGTTAAATTTAAATGCAAACCTGTAAGCAGTTGGCCTTCTCTCTTCCCCTCCCCCCTTTCAGTTGAGAAAATGGAAAGAACGTTTTCCCCATATTGATGCGGAGGCTTTTTGTTGGAAGAGTCAGAATCGAATATGCTAAATGCTTTAGCCTTAAAACTAGAGAATGTGATTTTAATAAGACTGTTCAGTCTTTGAATCCTCGAAATACAGTATTGTGTCAATTTTTTCTGACTTCTTATGAGTATGCTAAAATAGAACAGTGCATGATTTCTTTGGGATTGTATTAAGTAGCTAGTATTGCAAATGTAAACTAAATAGTAAGTGGGATGTATGGCCCACGATTACTTTCAGTCGTGAAGAAGTGTGGGTATAACCCGTAGTTTTGGCAGAAGCAGCAGATTATGACAGCGTTTTGGAGAGGGAAATGCATTTGAAATAAAGATGACCAGACATTTAAGAAATACAGCTGTTAAAAAGCTACGTATTAAAGATCCAGTAAATCTTGTTGAGTAGATTGGACAAGTGACTAAAAAGTGTTTCTGTCACACCTCAGATTAGTGACTAACCTTACTTAAGATATCTTTTGGGAAATCATTTAAATTTAGGAGAGACAAAAAAAAATTGTCTTGGTAGGTATGATAGAAATTGCTTTGGTATTGGATTCTCCACTTAAATCGAATCTGCTTACTGCATTTTTTAAGGAAATGAATACCGAATCTGTATTGCTGATAATGACTGTAAAGCCTTAAGCACTTAGCATAACTTAGCAAAAAGCCCATGCATCAAAATCTGTACCAAAAATGAGCTTTAACAAATAATTTGTGATCTATATTTTTAATTAAGTTATAGTACATAATAAGAAGAGATGACTTATATCTTTGTTTTAAAAATCAGAATGAAAACTCTGAAAGAGAGATTTGTGTCGATATTTACCTTGTATTGGCGTGCTTTGGACGTTGCTCCTATAAAGAGTTTAAGTTTATGGGGTTAGAAAATTGCTTTTGGATGCAGGTTTTGTAGATGGCTTTTTGATCCCTAAAATGTACTCCACCAACCACTTTTGTTGTTGTTTTGAGAAAGGGTTTTATGGAGTAGCTCTAGATGAGCTGGAACTCTCTTCTTGGCTTTTTCTCCAGGGTTCTGTGAATGGGATGTATGACCCACAATTACTTTCAGTTGTGAAGAAGTGTGGGTATAATCCGTAGTTTTGGCAGAGCAGCAGATTATGTCAATGGTGTAAAAAGTTTACACCATTAGGACTGATTACTTGCCTTCTCCCTTTATAACTTTAAGTAGAAAATGTGATGTCTACCTAAGACAAAAATTCTTTCTACTTGATTAGTCGTTTTAACAGCATTCATTAGGTATCTGTGTCTCTGACATGAATGAAACATTTTAGTCAATTGTATTATTTTTATGACCATTTTACTTTTAATTGGCCATAGCTAATTTTTTTTTTCTGTTCAAGAGCTTAAAATGATGTGTACAAGTGCCTTTTCTTTTTAAAAAAGAAATCTTAAATGGTTACTGGCATATTATCATTTATTTTATTTCAGTTTATATTTGTTATTAATGATAACATTACTGTTAATGGATTTATTTTTATATTAAGTACATGTGCAGTTATTAAAAACATCAGTGTTCTGATTTTTGAAACGAGATGAATTTTCAGAAGTGGTCTCCTGAGTGCTTTCAAGTACAAAAAGCATGTGCCAGGGAGGTCATACAAAAATAGTTGTTAAAAAGTCTTTGATATTCTTTTCATAATAGAGATAATAGAGTTTTAGATGGTTTTGACAGTTTTCTATCTCACTGATAAATATAAAGACAAAAGTTAAGCCAGCCATTATGTTTCACATTTGTAAGGGAAACAATTGAGAGGCCTCTGAGGCAGGATTGTGGCAAGATTAAGGCCAGCCTAGGCTAAGTGATGAGACCTTGTCTCAAAAAAAAAAAAAAAAAAAAAAAAAAGAAAACTTTATCTATCAGAGGTATAATAGAATGTGTAAAGGTAATAGCTTTTTCTTTGGTAGTTTGCTTTTTTTTTTTTTTTTTTGAGATGGGATTTCTTTGTTTTGCTTTGGCTGTCCTAGAACTAGCTCTGTTGACTAGGCCGGCCTCAAACTCAAGAGATCCATCTGCCTCTACCTCCCCTCTGCTAAGATTAAAGACATGACCACCACTACCCAGCCTAGAAATAGGTTTGTAATTAGAGCTTAATTTCGTTTTTGATGAGACATAGTTTTATCTATAAACAGGATGGTAAAGATATACCAGATTTGTGAGACTTAAAGATGGTGAAGTGCCTAATAGTCTTTCAGCTTTACCTTAGAAAACTTCATACCCCGTTTTTCAAATGGTCTTAAGCACCTTGTATATAGTGGTCTATAGCCCATTATTTGTTCTACTATTTTTCTTTTTCATTGTGAACTCAGTCTTTAAGTGCAATGATTTCTATTATTTAATCAGAGAGTATCTTTCTAGATGCCTTAAGTCTGTTCAGCTTGTTATTTAAAAATTTTCAAAGACTGGGTAGTCTACAGGGACCCCCCCCCCCCCCCCCCAAATATCTGTCCTAGTTATGAACACTGAGAAGCCATAAGATGAAAGCTAGTTTTCATTATCAACTTGTGTAATGTTAGGAGGGTTTGTTTAGCTGGAATAGGGATTGAACCTAGGGCCTCGCACATGCTAGGACTGCTCTACCACTTCCTAGTTGTCTTTGTACTTTTGACACAGGTCTCACTAGGTTGGCCATACTCACTCTAGCCTAGGCAGACCTTGAACTGGTAAGTCCATAGTAACTGAGATTGCAGGCCCATACCACCATGTTTTGGTTGACATTTGTCTCTTTCTGTCTGTCTCTCTGTTTTTTAGTCTGTCAGTCTTTCTGCCTGAGTGCCTGCCTGCCAGCCAGCCTTTCTTCCTTTCTTCATTTCATTTTTTCTTTCTTTTTGAGATTTTATTGTGTGAGAGTTTTGCCTTGTATGATTGTACCACATGTGTATGCTGCCTGTGGAGGTAAGAAGATGGTATTGAGTCAGCTCTGACTAGGATTACAGACCGTTGTTAGTTGCCATGAGGACTCTGGGAATTGAACACAGGTCCTTTGGAAGAGCAGCAAGTGCTCTTTACTTCTAAGCCATCTCTCCAACCTCCTGTTCTCTGCCCTCCCTTTTTCCCCTCCTTTGTCTCTTATCCTTCTCCCCTCCCCCCTTCCCTTCTTTCTTGTGACAGGGTCTCTCAGTAGCCTCTGAAACTAGCTGTATTGACTAAGATATCTTCAAACTCAAAGATCCACCTTCCTCTGCCTTCCCAATGTTAGGATTAAGACATGGAGTCTTAAAATAAGAACACTGTTCTCATTTATCAAGGTAGAACCTCCTAAAACCCCCACCTTGTAATTTATAGACTCTCAGAGGAGTTTTAGGTGGATGCAAACATTCAAATCATATAGTAGAGTATGCCTGAAATAGTTATCAGTATATTTACAAACAGCTGATTTTTGAGGCCCTCTAAATACTATGGGTTATACAGGTCAAAACAAAACAAAAAATTAAGAACATGTCCTATCATTTGGAAGCTGATAGGTTGGTCATTTATTATACACAACACCATTTTATTTTTTAATGTATATCCTGTCATGTTTTGGAACTTAATTCTCTCTGCCCTCCAGTTTTAGGGCAGTTCTTTAGAACTACAATTATAAAGATTTACTGTTTTTACCTTTTTTTTGGTGGTGGTGGGGAGTACAGTCCAAGAACACGTGTTCATGCCTTGCTTCCAGTCCATCATTCAGTACTCTATTTATAGTAAGTATGCATGAGTGGTGTGTGTAAAATAAAATAGATTTACTTTAGTACTTGGCCAGTTAGGACTCAGTTTTTGGAGCGTGATTAACTTCTGCTAATAGAGTCATAGATGCCTGAACTCAGCTACTGTATTAATTTTTTTTTTAATACATGAGGAAATTGAAGAGTTAAGTTTTAAAATAACTTTCTTAAATTGACCTAAAGCCACAGTCAGTCTGGAGTCTCTGGCTCTTAGGTCAGGATTCTACTTTTATTGGCAGATGTTCTGTCTGTTCAGAAGAATAGTTACACTTACTTTGTAATTACCTATTCATTTGTTTGGAGGTATGTATTGTCCATACTATTAATAAAAGGTAATCTTTATAAGATGTCACAGGCTTTTCTTCTTTTTTTTTTTTAAATGTAAAATAAAATTGTATAAATAGAAATACTGTTATTTTTCTCAATTTCTTTTCCTAGCATGAGATGTTTAAAATACCTGAGGGTGCTTTATTTTTTTCTTAATAGAGTGGCATATTAATAAATCCATATCAAATTTCATGTTTTCATTTCATTTCAAACTACTAGTTATAGTTCCTTGATTTCTGTTGTTTATAACAAGTAAACTAACTGGATAGTAATTTGTAAAGGTTATTAGTATTAGGCCTAGCTACAAATGAAATAAGTTTATGTTATCATCTGTTGGTTGTACCTGAAGCTACAGAAGAAATAAGTGCTTCAGAGTTATAGTGTTTTAGGAAACATTATAATCTGGGACTGTTGAAATGTAGAAAAGAATGTACTATTTTTGCCGTCAGAAGGAGCTGCTCCCCTGATTTGTCTTTGAGCCAGAGTGAGCTAAAAATGAGCAGGCCATTTATCTTTCTTGTTAATCACATGGAAGTGATACTGCTTTCTTCTTATGGAGGATTTTGCTGCTCAGATGTGGTACGTCTTGAAAGTTGATACTGTATAAAGAAAGTAATTTGCCTAGAAACTTTGTAGTAGAAAGGGTGATGGAACATGATTATCTGTTTTCTATTAACCTATTACATGCTAAGCCCTTAAAGAAACATTGTCAGGGGATTTTTAATTTAATTTTTGTTTGTTTATTTTGGGACAAAAGTCCATGTTGGCCTGGAACTGACTGGGAGGATAAACTGGAACTCCATCTTCCTACCTCTTTGAGTGCTGGGATTGCAGGTGTGTGCCTCCTTAACAGCTGCATTTACAATATGTGAATTTACTTCAGATTTGATAACTATTTAACATGAACAGTAGCTCTTAATTGTTAATGATATGTTACTTAGTTGCAAAGCTGAATTCCTTGGCCTGTTACATTAAGTGAATTGCAAGTTAGTCATTTATTTGAATGATGGGAAAAGACAGACTTTAGGGGCTACAGTACCTTACTTAGACTTATTCTTGCAGGTCAGCCTTGGCAAATTTGAGTAGGAGCCTCATTAAGAAATTGCATCTGGTGTATGGAAGAGAATCCTATGTAAATCTTACTGAAGCTGGCATCTTTATTTGAAGTGAAAGCACAGACGGAGTGTATAGGTCCAGAACATCTTTTTACATGAGTGTGATAAAATCTTCCTTACACATCTGTTGTCTGCCCTGTGTGGAATCTGATGTTGTTATTCTTAGCAGCTTAGCACATTTCAGAAGCTGGTCTTCTGTACCTATCAGCATCATTTGTGTAGTATAGCACAAATCGCATTAACTGGACAGAAATCAAACATTAAAAAAAGAAAACAAACCAAAAAACAAAACAAACAAACAAACAAAAAACCCCTTTAGTTTCAGTTTTGTGTTGCTGGGGATGGAATGTTGGGCCTTGCAACATGCTAGGCAGGGTATCTATCAGTGAACTACATCCCCAGGTTGAAAAATAAAGTTTGTTTCTCTGATTGGTGATGGTGTGTGTATGTGTGGTGGCAGTGGCAGTGGTGGCGTAGCCTAGGTTAGACTGTACTGGACCATGTAGTCTGGGCTGCCCTTGTGTTCTTGGTGTTCTGCCTATACCTCCTAAGTGCTGGGACACTTTTTAGTTCGTTTTTTTAATGTTTGTTAATACAGGATCTCCCATAGCCCAGGCTGGTCTCAGTCTCTTTGTAGTTGAAAATGACCTGACCTACTTATCCTTCTGACTCTACTGCTCCAGTGCTGGGACTATAGGTGTAAAACACCTTTTTTTTTACTTGTGTCCAGTGCATACATGCTCAATTCAAAATGTTCTTGTGGGCATTTAATGCAAGCAATTTTGGACACAAATTACATAGCTGTGGCCTGAATGAAGATGCTGTCAGTGTTGTACTTCTCTGAATGGTCTTTTCATGTAACAACTTCTGTTTTGTGTAAAAGAGATAACTTATCTACTTCAAACTTTTAATGAACTTTCAAATGTGAGAAAGTAGCCTTAGACTTATCTTTGTGGATTAAACCATGGCTATATAACTCATTTAGATTTATAATCTGTTACGTAAAATAAATTCTGATGCCTCTAATCAAATATAGAAGGTATGAAAAATATAGAAGGTAATATAACAAACAAGCCACATATGTACCATTCAGTATGAAGAAACATTATATTTTGTTATTTCCTTTCACTGTTGTCTTTTCTGAAACTCATGCTTTGTTTTCTTTAGTTGATATCTTTAGTATCACTGTAAGAATTTCTTACAACAATCTTGTAAATAAATAAATCTTACAAAATTCTTGTAACAATTTCTTGCAACAATCTACCTAGTATCAGATGTGAAGCATAGTGCTGTTCTTTAAAAGATGAAGTACATAGTTGTGCTTTTATTATACATAAAGCTAGCATATCATAAGGGTAAGGAGGTTATCCCCAACTTATTAGTACTTTTCCTTTATGTTTTCTATTAATTGTGTCCCTCTGTGTGACTATGTATCATATTTGCTAAGCATACTACTTCTAAATGCTGTTCCATTCTCATTTACTGTTATTGTTTCTCACTGACTCTGTGACACTGTACAGGTTTTTAGACCGGATATGGGAATAGGAAATTAAAATAAAAGTTTTGGAACTTCAGGAATATACGTTACTTCATTGATTGTAGTGTACAATTTTGATGTAAGAATCCTTAAGTGTAATAGAAGAATTGAGCTAATTTTAGTCTTTTATCTGTACTTCAGATCGTGTATAATTACTGCCTGGTGCATTATGTTTCATGTTAGTTTAAAAATGGAATAACTTTTTTTTGGTCTAATTTAACTTTGTGTGAATCATCCTATCTCATTCTGAAAATTTCTTGTGCTTGAATTAATGAAACAGGGAAGAGGTTATTTAAACCAAGTATATTTTAGCAGTAGACTATGTAGGAAACTTAACCGATTGAAATTAAATGTCTACTCTGATATTGAAGAGTCTGGGAGTACAGTAAATGTTTACTTGCATACACATTTCTTTTGTCTCTCTTTCTTCATCTTATCCTCCTCTTCATCTCTTTTTCCTTTCTTGTCTCCTGCTTCCTTCCTGTCTCCTGTTCACCGTCTTTCTTTCCCTTCTGCAGATACAGACATTTATAAATACTTGAATGAATGAACTACTTCTTTCTAGTTTGTGCAGATCTGGTTTAGGATATCTGCTATGGGCTCCTGAATAATGATTTTTGTGTAACAATAATCCTCTAGGCTTGAGAATTTAATATGAAGTTAAAGAGAAGTAGGCAGTACTAGATCATCCAGGACAATACCAAACATCTAAAGTCTCCCTTTAACTGTTAATATGCTGGTGCTGAATTTGACAAGGCATTCTTAGGAAGGGTGGAGTGTGTGTGTGTTCGTGTATGTATATGGTATGTGTATGTGTGTTGTATCTGTTGCTAATTCACACAAATAAATCTGAGAAGTTGAGACTGATCTGAGGTCAAGACGTAATAGCTTTACTATTTAGAGACTTACTCTGCTTAAAATTGTCATGTTATAATAGTAGTATTTGCTTTTTATGGTTCTATGGATTAAACCCAAGGCAGCTTCCTATAACTTAACTACATACCTAGCACTTTATATTTTATTTTAGTGTTTTTTTTTTTGAATAATTACTACTATTAATATTATGTAGTGTTTGGGATGTTATGTGTGTTTGGGCATAGGAATGCCACACTGGTGATGTGGAGGTCAGAGGATAATTTAGTAGAGTAAGTTCTTTCAATTTTTCATTTTTGTCCCAGTGATTTAATTTAGGTGTCAGACTTGTATGACACGGACTTTAACCTACCCACAGAGCCATCTCACCAGACACACAATTTTATATTAGGAAATTTTTCATAAAGTAGGAAGATTGGGTCACATAATTCTTCATGGTCTCAGGGCTTTGCTTTTAGCTTTTAGCTTATAGCTTTTTTTTTTTCTTATTGAAATATATGGTATAAAATACTTAAAGCATTTAACAAATAATATAGCAAAAATCTACCTACCACCCAGGAATATAAATGATGCCAGTTTTGATTTTCTTTTTTTTAGAAACTTAATCCCTTCCTCCAAGTCCTACTATCTTCTCTTCTTTCTCATGCAACAGGTTTCTTGAGGTTCTTGAATATCTCCTTTTTTGTATTTAAATATGACCCTTTCTCATATGTGGTGTATCATGATTAAGATTTTATAGGTATGTTTCATACATACCTGTCATCAGTTTACACATTTTTATGATGTATATGTTGACACAATTAGATTTGTTTTGTTTTTTGCTTTGGTCCATATAAAGAGGGGGTCTTTTTTTTTTTTAATTAATATGAAAGGCTAGTAAGTTCTAACATTGAGTTGAATTTTTCCCCAATTTTTTTTAACTGTCACTTGTATCCCACATCTCTCATACGCTTTATTTTTCAATTGATTTGCTCTATTTTGACATCAGTGATTTTATTTGTAATGACTTCATATACAACTTTGAAAATTGGGATTTCAAGACTCCCTACTTGTTTTTTTTTTTTTTTTTTAAATTTCTTGGCTCTTTTTTGGACCTTTACTCTCTTCCATAATACTTTAAAACCAGTTTATCAAGTTCTTTTGGGGAATTATACCTCATACTTTTGCTTGTGGCTTTCTTTCTTTCTTTCTTTCTTTCTTTCTTTCTTTCTTTCTTTCTT
>NW_026590486.1:4302183-4392872 GCF_907164565.1 Psammomys obesus
CTTTCTTTCTTTCTTTCTTTCTTTCTTTCTTTCTTTCTTTCTTTCTTTCTTTCTTTCTTTTCTTTCTGTCTTTCTGATTGTTTGGTTTGGTTTTTCAAGGCATAATTTTTCTTTGTGTAGCCTTTGCTATTCTGAAACTCACTTTCTAGACCAAGCTGGCTTTGAACTCAGACATCTGCCTATCTTTGCCTCTGGAGTGCTGGGATTAAAGGCCTGTTTATTTCTTAACATAGCATTTTTGAAGTTCATTCATATTGTGGCATATAATATTACTTTTTTTTTTTAATTGCTGACTGTCTTATTCAGTCATCAGCAGATAGGTTTTACGGTTGCTTCCAGTTTGGCTTATTATAGTGTTGTTGTCAATGTATGTGTTCAGCTTTCATTGTAAACATACAACATTCTCTTGATTATATATATCTTGGTGTGAATTGCGTGGAACATAAGGTAACTATTTGAAATTAGAGGCACTTTTAAATTCGTCTCAAAGAGTGTGTGTGTGTGTGTGTATGCACATGTGTGTGTGTGTATATATATATATATACATATATATATATAATAGTTTTGCTAGCTGTGTGTGAAGGTTCTGATTTTTCTATTATTGATGCTATTATTGTCATTATTTCTAGTCTTTTTGATTGTCACTGTTCATTTGAGGTTCACTAAAGTTTTAGAAAGAATAATTTGTTATTTTTTAAGTTGGCTTTGAGAGATGAAGAGGGGATTGAAGTTGCAGAGCTTTCTAGTGAAATGTCCTGAGAAGCATAAATAGAGATTTCTAATATATGATAAACTGTGATAACCCAAGAAGATTGGGATGACATACTTCCGGATGTCATCATATGTGAACAATGTTTAGATGACTGGTTGTTATCATATAACCTCAGTCAATTCATTAAAAATTTTGAATTTTTAAAAATTTAATTGTATTTATATATTTATGTATTACAGTTTACTTTGTATCCACGCTGCAGCCCCCTCCCTTGTCTCCTCTCAGTCCCACTCTCCCTCTTCTCTCCCTATGCCTCCTCCCCTTCTATTTGACCCTAGTACACCAGGTCTCATCAATACTGGCTGCATCATCTTTCTCAGTGGCCTGGTAAGGCTTCCCCCACTCAGGGGGAGGTGATCAAAGAGCCAGCCTTGGAGTTCATGTCAGAGACAGCTATTGTTCCATTTACTAGGGAAGCCACTTGGAGACTGAGCTGCCATGGGCTACATCTGAGCAGGGGTTCTATGTTATATCCATGAACGGCCCTTGGTTGGAGTATCAGTCTCAGAAAAATATCCCTGTTCCCAGATTTTTTGGTTCTGTTGCTCTCCTAGTGGTGCTCCTGCCCCCTCCAGGTCTTTCTATCTCCCTCTTCCTCCATAAGGATTTCTGCACTCTGCCCAAAGTTTGGCCATGAGGATTTCCTTTGATACCTCTATCAGTGGAGTCTTTCAGAGATCCCCTGTAGAAGGCTCCTGTCATGTTCCTTCTCCTACTTCTGTTCTTCTCCTGCTTCCAATGTCTATCCCGTTTGTCCTTCTCAATGAGCATCTTCCCTAGGGTCCTCCTTGTTGTGTAGCTTCTTCTAGGGCTGTAGATTTTAGTATGTTTATCCTATTTTATATGGCTAATATCCACTTGTAAATTAGTATGTATCATTTGTGTCTTTCTGCTTCTGGGTTACTTCACTCAGAATGATCTTTTCTGGTTCCCACCATTTGGCAAATTTCATGTATCTCCTTGATTACATTTATCCTTGAATTGTAATTATATAATTTATTATATATATATTTTAATAATTTTTCCTTATCTTCCCCTCAGCATAAGAGATCTTGCATACTTTCTTTACCATGGTGTTTTCAGCTACTTGTATACACACAAAAGCTAAATGACATGTTTTGAATGAAGAATTTAGGTTAAATAGAAATATGGGAAGAAGATGGCATGAAATTTTTTTCCCCCCAGGACAGTGAGATTGGTGATAATACAAATATATAGAGTAGGATGTTTTTTCTGTATGTGGGTGTGGTAATTGATTAAAATTTTTTAATTGAGATGCTGAGATATTCGATGGTGTTATATTTTTGATAAGTGAGAGTTGGGGGTTGTAATGCCAAAGATAAGTGCTTAAAAATCGGTATGGTTATGATATTAAGTCCAGAGATAAAATGGAATCTATGCATCCCTTGGAGTGTGTTGAAAAACACAAATTCAGGCATTCTTATTGCACTGAATCAGAATGACTACAGAGAACCCGACATGTTTGTTTCTTCTTCTGCTCTGCTTTTTTCTGCTTCTGCTGCTGCCTCCCCTCCCTCCCTCCCTCCCTCCTTCCCTCCCCCCCCCTTTTTCTTCTTTTTCAGAGAGGTTTTATTTAGGGTAGTCTAGAATTTACTACACAGCCAAATCTGTCTTTAAATTTCTGGTCCTGTTGTCTCTACTTCCACAGTACTAACATTACAGATGTACTTTACCATACCTATCTAAAAGGTAAAGTTTAATAGATTTTTTTTCATATTATATTGTTGTAAAGCTTGAAACTCAGTTCCCTACTTAATGTTTTGTTGGTTTTATTTAAAATACTTATTGCAAGGCTGAGTATGGTGGTGTACACCTTTGATCTCAGCACTCAGGAGACAGTATCAGGCAATCTCTATAAATTCAAGATAGCCTAAGCTACATAGCAAGTTCCTGGACAGCCAAGGTTATGTAATGAGACCATCTCAAATTAGTCAAGTCAGTTTATTAATCTGTACTTCCATCAGTCCGTCCATCCATCCATCCATCTTCCATCTATTCATCTACCTATCTTACCTACTTACCTATAAATAATTTTGTTCCTTCAACCTGTAGAATAATGGATAGTTTCTTAATCTTTGGGATTAGGTTTTCTTGTTATGAGGAAACAAGATTAAAATACTTTAAAGACTGAAAAATACTCTGATAGGTTATAAATGAACTATGGACTAAATTTAAAAATCATTGGGGAGCTTCCTTTAAGCTTTATGATAAATTGGGTATTGTTGATTTGTGACGAGTTGTGATAGACATGGATGGTTTTCTTATGTAATTCCACATTGTAATGGTTTCCTGTTAAGTGCTAGGAAAGCGTCTATATTCTTCTAGTATATTTTTCTAATTCAACAACTTTAATAATTAAGAGACTGACGTTAAAGGTCGCAATGGTTATTCTAGGAGTTAGTACAAAAATATTTATGGTTTAATGTAGCAGAAGTTTTGCATATAGAATTTAACTGAAAACAGAATTACTATAGGTGTTTGAAGTGAATTGCAGGATATGAACAATAATGTTTTCAGCTTGCTTCAAAGGAGGCTAGGAGTTAATCTATGTGCATGAAGATGGGAACCATGGGCTTTGGAGGCTAGGGGTTAATCTTTGTGCATGATTTGGGAACCATGCATCTCCCAGATGAAAATATTCGGATCATAGTCTATCTAGCTACCGGTTACTTATTTTGGTAGCAGGAGTAGGGTAATTTGTCTTTCAATATATTTTTGGATCTTTATAAGTATTATTGAAGGTGAATTTACTTTAATTTTGTAATGAATTTCAGCTTTTTTTTTTTTTCTGAAAGACTATCCAGTTGTTTATGTTTTAAAAGAATTGAGTGAGGTGTTTTATATTTTAGGTTAAAAATCTCTAAGAGCCTGATTTTAGAATTCACCAGCTCCTCAGAAGTTTGGCGAAATATGGTATGTTTCTGTTTTATCTTTTGAAATTCATATTGCATGAATTATTTTAATGTCATGGCTAGCGTAATGACAAATGCGTTCAGTAACTTTGGGCACTTGTCATTTTTAAAGGATCATGCTAGGTGCTGAGTATGCTACCAGTTAGACTGTTAGGGATAAAAGTGGGGTGCTGGAAGAATTTGTGAGTGATTACTGCCTTATGAGACATAAAGTAATATGGAAAAGAAGATCAAGAAATAGATTTGGCCGTTAGGCTATGGGTATATTGCTAGTATAATATATACAAGGCACTCTTGTGATAACCCACACAAGGGTTTTAAATCTACCTTTAAGGTAATTGAGATTAAGGGAGGTTATGTAACTTGCCCAAGATTTTACAGGTAGTAAGTGATCAAGCAGACAATGGAATCTCAGATTGGCTTTGGAACCTCATAAAATGAAGAGATTAAAAGAGAGTACATAGTGTTCCCAAGAGAGTGTGTGTAATTCTTTAATAGATTAGTTGACTTTATGTAAATTTTGTCATTTTTGGGTTTTTAAGTTGGAAGTTAGATGCATTTGAATATTCTCAATCCACATAAACAATTAATTAGTCTCATGAGAAACTAAGGGAACTATTTTTTTTTTTTACTTTATTTTATTTTTTTATATTAATCATGGGTTATTTGCTTTGTATCCCAGCTAAGGGAACTATTTCATGGACCACATCATTCATTTCAAGGATGTTGTTTCCTCTGTCCTTTGCTATCTCAATGATGCCTAGAAAAATCAGGGAAATTGGGTTAATTCTTACAGGGATTATAAATATTAGAATTCCCTAAAGTTTTTGTATATGCTCAGGCCAATTCTCAAGCATTAGTGCTTCAATAATTCCTTCAGGATGCTCAGATACCTCCCTATTTTTAATTGGGTTATGGCTCCATGCTGTTAGCCACTTTGTTTGTCTGCTTTGTCATTTTTTAGGGTGTTAATTGTGAAGAGACCTTCCCCTTCCTAATCTTATACTTTTTTTTTCTTTTCTTTTTAGTTCATTTAAATTTTTTCTATGTGTATAGATCAGTGGAAAAAACTAACTGGATAAAATAATAACTCAGTACCGGTATATTGCAGACATTTTGTCAGAATTACAGTATGCTGTGGAGGGCTGTGAAACTTGAATCAGAAAGATTTGGTTAAAACTATGTACAGGAGTTAAGAAAATTGAATAGGATATTCATATTTTGCTATATTATTTCATAGAAATGAGTCTAAGAGATTGAGAATGAACATTCTTATAGACCCAAGGGTTTTTAAATTAATGTTTGATGTTACTACTTAAGTACAGTGTGTGCATGTGTGTGTGTGTGTGTGTGTGTGTAACTATTTCATCAAGAATTTCCTTGTTTGCTAACTGATTTCTCCCATTACTTGAAGACTTTGTTATTCAGTCAGCTTCGTTTTAACTATTGCCACAATCCATATTCTAAAACTTGGCCTATTTGTATGTATTTAAATCACAAAACACTGTAAAGCAAAACTAAACTATAGCAAAATTCTAATGCTTACTGGAAAGTTAGTCGATCTTGTTTTATTTATTTTTTTGTTTTTATTCTTAATTTCAACATTATTTGCAAAATCTTGGGCAAGTCAGTTAATCTTATTCTGAGGATGCTTATTGTTAATCTTAGTGTCTGTTTTGGTCATGTAGAGTTAAAGTCAGTGGAATTTAAGGGTACTGTTGATCATTGTATTTTATAAAACATATAATGCTTCATTGAAAAGTAGTGAGTATTATCTTTATGAGAAATGCCTGGGACCAGATGTGTTTCAGATTTAAGAATTTTCTAGATTTTGCCATGTTCCTATAGACTTCTGGTTGAGCATATCTAATCTGAAAATCCAAAATCAGAAATGCCCCTAAGTCCTTTTTGAATTGCTGACATGATTTAAAACGTGCATTTTTTTAAGTTTTGGATTGAGGATATACCTCCTTTCCTCAGGAGATTATTTAAGAAAATAATATACTGGAAAATAGTTCATAAAGGTTTTCGTATAATAATTATTCTTCTAATATAAATTTTATATTAACAACTTACTTGAAGCTTTAAAGAATATGATTTGAACAATGAATTAAGTTAATGCTAGTGTTCTAACTAAAGGTTTGTTTAATTTATTAGAATTATTAAGCCTACGTTCAGAGCAAGTTAGCAGCTAGACTCGTGTGACAACCGTTTTTAATCATTGACTCAAAGCTGTTATCACCCTGATGTCACCGAATGGCCACAGCTTGTAAAAGGTAATTTTGAATATTATTTTACAGTCTTTAAAAGGCTGTCATTGTAAAATGAATTATGTGCTATAAAAATGAAGAAAATGCATAGTTGGCAGGAATATTTCTGAGAATAGAGGGCCTGAAAATTGAGCTATTTCTTTATTTAACCTCTTTTGTAAGATATTTATTACAGTGCCTTTCTTAACTGCCCTTCCATTCATGAAGATAGTCATCAAAGACTTGTTTTTTTTAAGTTTGAAGGTTACACTGTAGACATTAAGAAATATATGGGAAATGCCTTAATTAGTATTTTTAAATGTCCCTTTTATGTGGTAGATTAAAGGCCTTTCTAGAAGTGTTGCATATTTAGTAAAATTAGTCTCTTTTCTTCTCAAAGAGAATTATAATGGCATTAAAAGCATAGATTTACCTCTTTAAAAGGATGGATTTGTCAGCTCATTTTGCAGTGTTGAAATTAGTGAGTGTTTTGTGATCATATTTTCTCTTTTTCAGTTAAATACCTAAAATTGATACTGTAAAGACTTCTTGTCACCAAACTTTCATTTCTCAAACTTTAATTAATTCATTAATTTATTATTTATTTTTCTGGCAAACTTTAGGATAACTTGGGTCAGTAGTTTTCTCTTAAGTTTTTGGTTGTTTTTTTATTTTGAATTTGGTAAAATTAGGAGCATGTGCTGGATTCTTGTTTCAGATATATTAGCAGTAAAGAAACAGTAAACTTTTTTTTAAAAGTCAAAGTACAGCTTTGGAACTGTTAGTAGGTATTATATGTAGTCATAGTTTTGAAAGCTAATTCTTGTTTTAGGATATATTTTGGGAACTTGGAATGTAATTGAGGTAGTCTGAGTAGACCTTATTCAGGTGTAGACTATTATCAAAAACATGTTTCTGTTGCGTTTATTTTTCACTTGACTATAAAATAAAACTGCAGTTTGAATGGAAGCAGCTTATGGTATGTTAAGAGACCAAGAAGAGAAAAATTTGAGGGTAATAATCTTTCATTCTTATTTTACTCTGATATTTCTAGGGTTGTCTTAAATTATTAGTTTGGCTTCATGATGTTTAATATCTTACTATAATATATGTAAATATTAAAGTGAGATCTAGTATATTTACAATACTTTTTTGACATTATGGTACTGGTATTCACATATAATTCTGTTTTAGGGAACAGAAATTGGGAAAATAGCCGTAGTTGGTCATTTAATGATATGGTTGATCAATTGCTCATTTTAGGCTCTTGAAATTTTGCAGCAGTTCTGTCATGTTCTCTTGAGATATGGTTGTTTTTCTCTTGTTTTATATTTTTCTTAATATTTTTTCTTATCATTTCCTAACCTCATTTTTTTTCTTTCCCTATTCATTTAGAACATTTTGCTTCTTCCCAGCTTAAAAGCTTCTAGTTTGCCTTCCTTATTGCTGACAGGTTTTTTACTGTTTAATAACATCAGCTATTAGAGGGTCAAATTAAAAAAATGAGCTAGCTAGTATAATGTTTTAGTTCTTCCAGTTCTTTTGTATAGGATTTAAGTTTAGAAACAATCTTAGGGCACTTACTTAAGGCTGGTGGAGACCATTATGTCCATGGTGACTTGCTTGTTTTCTAGAGAAGAGGGTGGAAAAGTTTTGCATTTTTCAGCACTGCCAAGCCCCAGTTTTCATGTAATATTGTGTTAAACAGAATATTTAAATGTACTCCTAAGAAAAGCTAAAATATTTGCGCTGTTGGGGTCTGTTTTTAATTGTGTTTCTTTATATATGTGTGTTACTGAGTTGGAATCTAAATGAATCAAAGTGTTATTTTTAATATCTCGCAAAAAATGAATATAGTAATTTTTAAATTCTTTTTTGTTTTTAAATTTTATTTTATGTGTATGAGTGTTTTGCTTGCAGGTATGTACGAGTACCACATGTGTACCTGATCCCCACAGAGGCCAGGAAAAGGCATCAGACCTGGGACTGGAGTTACAGATGGTTGTGTGCAACAGTGTGGGTGCTGGGAGTCAAACCCTGATTCGCTGAGAACAGCAAGTGTTCTTAACCAATGAGCCACCTCTCCATCCCCTAACTTAAGATCCTTTGTTAAAAATAACTGCCATAACCGTGAGCCAAAATAAGCCTTACTACATGTTTGTTTTTTGTTTTTTTATAAGTCTTTTTTTTTTGTTTCTTCTGATAAATTCACAAATCAATTCTTTGTTTCTTAAGCTGAAAATATAAAGTCAGTGATAAATTCACAAAAGTTTTTGTATAACAATTTGTAAATTTTACTTTTGTTTTTAATCCGTTTTGGGAATTGAGTATTAGAAATAGGTATAAAACCATTTCACCATATAATTTTGACTCTAATACATTAATGAATTATAGGGTAACAGATTGTTTCTTTATATGTATTTTATTTTGTGAAGCAGTGTCTCACTATGTAGCCCAGTCTGTCCTCAAAATAAGTATGATCCTGGATTAGCATTTTGAGTACAGGAATTATAGGAAAGTGCTGCTCTGGAATATGTTTTTTTAACCACAGGGAAAATTGGCTTATGTTCCACCCAATAAAAATGGGATGCTTTTTGATGTTTAATTTGTATATGTTTTCTATATTAACTAATATATTAAAAATAAAACAACCAGCAGCTATTAAAGCTAAAACTAGCTTACAGTTATCTAGCAAATATACTACTCCACTTATATGTTAATGATAGATACTGTTTTTTAAGGGAAATCTAATTTCCTTGTTGAAAAACAGTAATTTTGATTAGAATGGCACTTAACATTTAAACATATCAAGACTTACAAGCAGTATTTTAGTTTGAATTGTCTAGTTGCAGAAATTGGCAACTTTTTTAGGGGACCTTTGTAATATTTTGAGAAACATGGTGTTTTCTGCAAGTACTTAACCTTTCTTTTTCAGTATACATAGATATTCTTTAAATGAATTTGACTTTCTTAGTAAAACAGTACTGAAAAAGAAATAACAAACTGGTCATTATCCCACAGCGTAGTATATTTGCTCAGGCTACAGTTTGTTAACACTTCATATAATTTCAAGACTATGAATATCACTTTCTTAATGCAGGAAACCCAACTTAATAGAAAATAACGGTTTTGCTTTTTCATACATGTTTGTATAAATAATTATGGCTTGTACTGATATGATATTTAAGCATAATGATTGCAGTTTTCTTTAAAAAAAGTTTTGAGATTTCTAAAGTTTTTTGTTACACATATTATAACAATCTGACCTGATTACTTTTTCCTTAGTTTTAAATCTTTTAAACACCGTTTCATTAAAACTTAAGTCTTGCTTTCAAATTTATCTTCCCTACTTATATTTCTGTCCCTTTTTGGAATTCACTAATCTTTGTCCTTAATTACATTTTACAGATCACCAGGAGAACCCCAGTCTGAGGACATTGAAGCTAGCCGAATGTAAGTATAACTTGGTTCAGGCTATTCTGTGTTTTAAGTTGCCCTGCATTGCTTTATTTGAAAATAATTTTCAGGCTTAAAAATAAAAAAAAAAAAAAAAAAAGTAAAATAAAAATAAAAAAAAAAAAAACAACGAAAGAACAACTTAAAATTGTATCTAGAGATTGGAACAAATCTGCTTGTCCCCTTACCAAATACTTTCAAACATGCAAACCATTAGATGGCTTAATGGTAAGTATATAATTACATAAATGATTCTGAATTATTAAAGATTTTGTGTCCTTAGCAGTTGTGGGTAAATAGGGAAATTAGAGGAAGATTCACTCATCTTAGTGCCTGTTGTTAATTAATTTATAACACAGGAAACCAAGGTTGTTTAAATATGACCTCTGTTCACTCTCAATATAAGTCATCAGGTCCTGTGTTTTGGATATAAAGATGCTTAATAATTAGTTCCTACCTTCTGAAAGAGGAAATACAGATATTTTTTAATTATTGATATCAAATTTTACTTGGGATAGATTGAGAATATAGAGGAGTTCCAATTTGCAAGTGAAATCTAGTGCAGATAGGGAAATTGATGTGACTGGTTAAAACTAGATTGAGTCTTGAAATGTTACTGGGAAATAGGCAACTGACAGTTTGACCATAAGGTTCTGAAGCAGGACACTTGAGTGCAGAGAGAAGTGGGGAATTTAGATCTTTTAAAAATTTGACAGTGATGAATAAAAAATAGAAATAATAATCATCATGAGAAGAGATTAATTAGGGGACTGTGGCAATGACTTAGGTATATAGTAGCACTTGCCATGGAAGTATGAAGACTGGAGTAGGGGCCCAACTGGCTGCTAGGCCAGCAGGATTGGCAAGCTTTGAGTACAGTGAAAGAATGTCTCAGTAAATAAAGACCTACTGATGAAGACACTAGGTCTAGGCCTCTGGCTTCTAAACATGTTTAGATATGCGCTGCATATCTGTAACACATACACACACCTGTCTTCCGAAATTAGAAGGAGGCAAGGGTAGATATGTAGAGCTACGTTTAAGGAAGTGGCTGAAAAAGTTAAGGTTTTCTTTACTGAAAGCAGATTACATCCTTTTAAATGCTAATGTACATTGTGAATTCAAGAAATGACTATGAAGTACAGTTTTTAAAATATATGAGACTGTGTAACTTCTCTGGTAACTTTAAAACACAAAGGTAGAAAATTTACTGTTTTTAAAGTATATAATTTAGTGGTATGTGGACATTAATATTTTCGAGCATTTATCATTAGAACTGTTTGCATTTTGCAATACTGAAACTTTGTATGCATTAAATAGTGACTTGTTATTTCCACTGTGGCTGGCAACTACGATTCTACTTTTTGTCTGTGAGTTTGGTGCTTCTAACTACCTCAAGTAAGTGCAGTCACAGCATTTTTTTTTTTTGTTTTGATGATTGGCTTATTTAACACGATGTCCTCAAAGTTCGTTCATGTGAAGCATTACTAGAACTTCTTGTCCTCTTTTTTGGGGGCTGAATAATATAATATTGCTTGCTTGTATATGCTGTATTCTGCTCATCTATCTGTTAATAGATTAATTCTGTGTTTTAGCAATTGTAAATAATGTTGCTAAAAGCATGGATCTGTTCTTTGAGACCTTTTCTAAAATTGTTTTGGGTCTATATCATATCATGGTAATTATGTTTTTAATTTTTTGTGAATATACCATAATGTTTTAAACAGTAGTTATACCATTTTATTTACATTCCCTACAATAAAAGCATTACAATTTTTTTTACAATTTGGCTGGTGTATTAAAATTTCTTTGGGGAGTAGTAGTTAATCCTAATGGATGTGAGGTTGGCATTTTAATGTAGTTTAGTAAATAAGTCCTTTTTTTTGTTGATTTTTGTTGTTAAAAAAGAATGTTTATTTTATATACCTAGATAGCTGCAGGTATATCAGAAAAGAGCTGCTTTCTTCATTTACCTTTTTTATTTCCCTCCCCTTTGAGACAGGGTTTCTCTGTGTAGCCCTGGCTATCCTGAAACTCTCTGTAGGTGGCCTGAAACTCAGTGATTTGCCAGCCTCTGCCTCCCGAGTGCTAGGGTTAAAGCATGTGCCACCACTGCCTGGCTCCTCATGTACCTTTTTATGAAAAATATTTAATGGTGTTCTGTGGAATGCTATAATTAGAATAATTGAATTGGACTTGAATATACCAAAAACTTACAAAGCTGTGAAGTGGTTGTAGTTTGAAGAAGCAGACGAAATGTTAAAAGCATCATGCACCGAATGGCCCACTGAGTTTAGAAGCCTCATAGTACTTGCAGTTTTTTGAGACTTCTCCAGTGGTCTCTAATGGATAATATTTTCCATTGTGTGTTAGCAGAATAGATAGGACAGACTATTGATAGCGGCATGTGCAGAGCAGAACACTTTTAGCATTAGAGCATTTTGCAATTACATACTATTATTGATAGCCGTGGTTGAGAAGGTTGTGTTGTCACAAGATGGTAAAGTAGTAATTAAGTCTTGTCAGAGGAAGGCCAGAATCTGATGACGTCACTGCTGACATCCACTAAACATTTGAAGAACTAAAACTAATATTTTCCAAGGTCAAAATTTTTGAAGGTTTCCAACCTTTTGATAAGTAAAAAATAATTACTCTTATATGAAAACAAGAAACTCTACTACTGTAGGCTTGTAACAAATATTTTTAAGAAAGTAATAGCAAACTGCCAATTATGTGGTATCTATCTTAACCCAGTATGGCAGTGCATGCTTTTAGTCCCAGCACTTGGGAGCCAGAGACAGGTTGGAATATCTTTGAGTTTTAGGCCAACCTAGTGTACAGACCACTTTCTAAGATAGCCAGAGCTGAACAGAGAAACACTGTCTGGAAAACCTTAAAAGAAAGGACAAAAACAACCAAACCAAAAACCATGTCTGTCTAACTACAGAGACCATATTGCCTTACTCTGTAAGTCAAGGATTCTTGAGGCTACAAGATGGCTCAACTGTTAAGAGCATTGACTACTCTTGTAGATGAAAGAACAATATGTTTAATAGATGATGTAAATAAAACTGGATATACATAAACAGAAGGATGAAATTATGTCTTAGTTAATATCCTGTGCAACTGTCAGCTATTTGAAGGCAAGAAAAGATTTTTGATGTTAGTGTTTGTAAATGTTTTTGAAGACATGACTCCAACAAAGAATAGATTAATGGGATTATTCCAAACAATAGCTTTCTGCATGAGAAAAGATGTAATTAGCAGTTACACGCCCTACGGAATAAAAGAAAGCATACACATGCCAAGAAGTTAATACATAAACTGTTCAGACAGCTCATTGAAGAAGTGGACAAAGGATTTTAAATAAATGCTTCTGAAGAAGTAATACAGGTAGGAAGATAGCTCAATAGGGAAAGTGCTTGAGCTGCCTAATTAGCATAAGGACCTGGTTTGAGAACTTCAGTAAACACTAAAATGCAGTGTGTGGTAGTGTACACGTAAAATTCTAGTCCAGGGGAAGAAGATGTAGGAATATCTCAGTTGGTAGTCAAGTTGGTAAACTCTAGGCTAGTGAGAGAATGTAGAATTGGACTACATTCCAGAGGATGACAAGTGAGACTGTATTGTGGCCCACACATGGAATTGAGGTGGAGTGGGTTGGGCAGTACAGATAAATGGCAAAGTGGTTAAATGAAAAAAAATTCTTTCTTTTACTTTTCTGTTATTTTGAGATTATTATTATTTCTCCCTTTGCTATACTCCCTGTAGATTCTCACATATACCCTTCCTTGTTCACTTTTAAATTTATTTATATATATTTTAAAATTTGTTTATATTTTTATTTTTTGAGACAGGTTTTTCTCTGTGTAGCCCTTGGTGTCCTGGAACTCGCCCTATAGACCAGGCTGGCTTCAAACTCAGAGATCCTCTTTCTTCTGCTTCCTGAATGCTGGGATTAAATGTGTGTACCACCTTGCCCAGCATCAAACTCATGAGAAAAAAATTCTTAACCTCTCTAATCATTTTTGAAATCTAAATTGAAACAACAGTGAGTTATCATCTCATACTACTATAATTGTCATAAAAATATGAATGTTCATGGTGGTGAGGTTGTGAGCAAACAAATTTTTACACACAGTTGGTCAAATATAAATTAGATCAATTATCAAAAATAATAGGTTCCTCAAAAGTTTAAAAATAGAATTGCCATGACCTAGCTTCTATATTATAGAAGTAGCAAAGTGAAATAAAATTAGTGTGTTCAAAGAGATACCTGCACTATAATTGTTTGCAACATTATAGTAAGCAAAATGTAGAACGACGCCATTGTTTGTCAGTGGATAAGTAAATAAAATTGGGTATATATCGTGATGTAATATTTATACATTTAAAATGTCTGAAATTCTATGTCTATGACAACATGGGTAGAAATGATGGTCCATATTTTCAGTGAAGTAAGTCAAGCACAGAAAAACAAGTGTTGCATGATCTCACTTGTACATAAAATGTAAAAACATTGATTTTTTTTTTTTTTTCTAAAGTGATTGTTTCTCAGGGTATACTAGATGATGGTCATAGAATACAAAATGGGAAATGGAGAGAATTTAGTTCAGGAAACGTATTATAAAACCTGATGACTTATTAATGTATTTTTTCCATGAATATCACCAAAAGTCAACTTTTAAGTATTGCAAAAGTGCTGTGTATATGAGAATTTGCATAACTTTCTTTGCTACATCATGTTGCATATGATAATTATATACAGTTCTTATTTGTTAACAAAAATAAAAGCTTTGGAAAAATTACCTGTTGTGTCTTTATATATCAAAATTATTGTATGAATGAAAGTTTTTAACAAACTGATAAAATTGTAATAGTCATAGGTTTGGTGTTTAATATGTTTAAGGTAAAGGAGTGATTGTTGGAAATAAACTGCAAAGTTCTTTTATATTAACAGATGCAAACAATTTTGGGGACTTCTTTTTGGGACTTTTTTACACTGACAACAATGTCACCCTATTGGTAATGCAGTTGGATAGAAAGAAGTGTCCTTTAGCGAATGAGTTTAATAGAACAGGAAAGGAAACCAGATGACATTATGTGAAAGTTTCATACTAGTTTGGCTCACACCTGCAGTCCCAGTACTTGGGAGGTTTTTCAGGGTTAGCTTCACCAATACAGTAAGGCCAGTGTAGACGATATGAGACCCTGCCTTAAACAACAAGCAAACAACAAAACAATAAAAACCAAAACAACCACAGCAACAAAAAGCAGCTAAAAGCAGGGTCTAAGGAGTTGTCTCAGTTGGTATAGTACCTGCTTTATAACTACGTGAATCAGATCCCAGAACCTATATAAAAAGTGTGGCATGGCCTTCTCACCCCGGCCTTGGTGGAGGGACAGAAATAGAGTGATTGTTGAAACTCATTGTTCATTCAGTCTATTCAGCAAGCCTCAGGCTTAGGGAGAGACCCTGTCTCAAAAAGTTAGGTGAGGAACAATAGAGGATGATAATTGACATTGATTCCTGGTCTCCAAATGCACACGCACAGGTATACATGCCTGCATATTTGTGCACGCACGTGCGTGCACACACACACACCTCCCAAACCAAGAAATTGATTAATTCAAAGTAGGCTGTTATTTGTATATTTTTAATTCCCTCAAATCTTTTATAGACCTTTGAATCTTACTGAGTAGGAGGTTTTTCAGTGTCTGTTAATCAAATCCTAGAAGGCATTTTTAGTTTCTCTTTGTCTCACATATTGGAACCCTTGGCAAATCGTGCTGGATTTATTTTCAAAATACAGTTCAGCCAATTCAAAAACCTTTATAGCAAGCTCCATTGCCGTCTTGTTTTGATAAGGGATGTCATTGTTTGTCAGTACTTTTGTTATTCTACCAACAATAAAATGGATTTTTTTTTTTGATCCCATAGCTAAACCATCTTTTGCATACTCAAAACTTTTTAAAGGCTTCCCATTTTTTAAATTTATGCCTAGAAATTGATACGGCCCTGTATGAACTGGCTTTTTAAAATTTATGTGACATATTTTACTGGCTTTATGTTCTTAACCTGCAACTTTTGAATTCTTAAACCTGCTACTTACTGTCTCTTCCTTCTTGGGTTAACCTACATGTTCTTATTTTAGAATTCTTAGATAATGCCTTGTCAGAGGTGTCTTTGCTGAGTAACTTTGTCAAAGTATGACCCTGTCCTATCTTTTCAGTTACTACTATTTTTATTTCTAAGATTTAATATCACTTGGTTTGTGTTTTTAACCTTGCACTAGAATAGGAACCTAAACTTTTCTGTTGATATTTAACAATCTGACACAAAGCAACATAGGGTAGGAAAAGGTTTATTTCAACTTAAAGGTTATAGGCTATCATTTAAAGAAATCAAGGTAGGAATTTCAAGTGTGGAATAATGCTTTTGCTGACTCAGCTTGCAGACCTAAGCTTAGCTAACCTACTTCCTTATTTAGTCCATGACCACCTGTCCAGGAAATGGTATTGTCCACAGTAGGCTAGACCCTCCTATATCAATCAAGACAATTCCCCTAAATATACCCATTGGTCAGTTTGACCTAGGCAGCCCCTCAATTGAGACTCTCTTCTTAGGTCATACTTGACTGGGTCAAGTTCATAGCTAAAGCCACCTTGAACACTTAGTGAAGAATATAATAAATAGTCAATAAATACTGTGTGAAAGAGTGAAAATCATTAAATGTATGAAAAATTTTTAGTGTCTCAGAAGCATGGAAAGATATAGTGGTATAAGTTTATTTCTAAAAAAACTATCATAGTCTTCAGTCTGTGAGTATAGGGAATATCTAACATCTTTAATGTTTGCCATTTGGCAAGACACTGTGCTCTAAACTTCATGCTCCATGATTATTTTTGGGACAGCTGAGCCTTTTAATTAGGGTAATCTTTGGTTAAAAGGTCAGATGCTTTTTGCTTCTGTGTGATATATAACACAGGCATATTTTCAAGTATGTAAGTATATACCAATTAGTATCTCAGACATTTTCTAAAATAAGAGAACTCTTGAGGCATAGGTGGTTCTAAAAGTTTTCATTTTTTGGGTTTTGTCATCATACTCTTGGTCAGATTGAACCTTTGTGGGTTCTTTAACCATGGATTAGCCTTCTAATATAGAGGATAAGTTTACTTAATCTGACATGTTTTTCTAAAAGTCAAATAACTAGAAAACTACCAACTTTAAAAAGGTAATAATAAAAGAGAAATAAAAATTTTGAGTCATAATATGGTAGTTTGGAAGATACAAGAATACATTATATGGTCATGCTTTTACTACTATATGATGAAATGCTAATTATAAGGGAAGTTAATGTGGCATAGTGGAGTCAATGATTGCTATAGGTACACAGAAGTGATATGGAAACTTTAGGTATGAGCTGTGAAAACTATGGACTATAGTGTTATCAGCAGGAAGAGTACTACCAGCAAGTTCACTGTACTGTACATGGACTCAGTATTAGTGGAATACAGAGGTAAGGTGATGGGAGAAATGAGGTAATTAAAAATAGAAAGGCACAGTAGATCATAGAAGAGCATGACATGGAAGTTGATTATACGTTATCTACTGATTACTTTTTTCCTCTGGTAGTCTTTATAGCACCATCAAGTTCTACAGATGCTAGTCAGTAGGGATCAAGCTTCCAGGTGAGTTTTAGCTTGATTTTTTTTTTTTCCCCATTTTTTGACTAGAATATGTGGTGTCTTCAGCAGTAGTGTCTTACCATCAAGTTCTGGAGGGTAACCAAACACATTGTCAATAAATGAGCAATATTGTTGGGAGAGGGTGATCTGTGGGATCTCACCGGCCAGCAACTCCAAAGAGGTAACCCATCCCTGTTACTGGGATTTTTCATTTAAGCTCCATTTAAACTTGTTTTACAAACTGCTTTTTAAAAAGAAATTCTTTGAGAATTTTATTCAGTCTTTAATTTAATATAAACACCTCCTCAACTCATTCCTTTTCAACCCTCTCAACTGTCCCACTATTTTGAACCAATTTTAAGATTATAAGGGAAAGGGGGAAGAAGGTAGGACAGTGAGACAGGGAGGGGCTGGGATCAGGGTATAAAGTGGAAAAACAGAAGCAGTGTAATAAAAAGGGGAATATGGGAATATGTAGAAAATACATAGGAATAATAAGAGAAAAGAATATTGAATATGCTCTTAACTATAAAACTATTGTCATTTACCAATATTTTTTAATTTTTCTTTTTTTAAAAATTTATTTTTTTATTAATTACAATTTATTTACTTTGTATCCCAGCTGTAACGCCCTCCAAGGGCCTCTGAAAGACTCTATCCAGCACGATATGAAGCAGATGCTGAGCAACTCATAGCCAAACTTTGGGAAGAGTCCAGGGAATCTTACGAAAGAAAGGGGAGATGAAAGACCTGGAAAGGACAGGAGCTCCACAAGGAGCGCAACAAACCAAAAAATCTGGGCCCAGGAGTCTTTTCTGAGACTGATACACCAACCAAGGACCATTCATGGAGATAATCTAGAACCATTGCCCAGAGGTAGCCCATGGCAACTCAGTCTCCAAATGGGTGCCTAGTAAGGGGAACAAGGACTGTCTCCCTGAGGGGAGAGCAGCCTTACCAGGCCACAAAGGAAGACAATGCAGCCAGCCAGTCCTGATGAGACCTGATAGGCTAGGGTCAGATGGAAGGGGAGGAGGACCTCCTCTATAAGTGGACTCGGGTAGGGGCATGAGAAGAAAAGAGGGAGAGAAGATGGGATTGGGAGGGGATGGGGGGGGGCCTACAGATGGATACAAAGCAAATAAATTGCAATCAAATAATTTTTAATACAGAAATAGGTTATTTTTAATACAGCGGTGTACAATTTTATATATTGATTCAAATTTAAGGTTTTTTTTTTTTTTGGTACACATGTATGTATGTTTCTACTTTAGTATTGGACCCATACAACTCATTTACAAATGTAAGGTTTATTTCTGGTCCTTTTAAAAACTGCTATTACAAACTCCTTAGGATAACTAACTTATACAAGTTAATAGTTAATCAGTCAGACTCATGGTCATGCCAGATATTAGTTCAGTTCATCCCAGAAATATACATCCTAGGTTGAACATATAGTAAATACCTAGAAATAAGCAATGTTTTCCTATTCAGATAGATAGATAGATAGATAGATAGATAGATAGATAGATAGATAGATAGATGTAGATAGGTAGACAGAGACAGACAGATAGACAGATTATGTATATATATAGATAGATTATCTAAATATAAAAGTAAATAGATAAATGGTCCTCAAAAACTTCAGGGACTTACAGAATATGGCATTTAAAGTTTAGATTATTTAAATATAAATGTAAATAGATAAATGGCCCTCAGAAACTTCAGAGACATACAGAATATGGCATTTAAAGATGTTTTTTTTATTAATTTAAGGCCTCTTTGACTTGAGACATGTCAGCTCCTGGCAACACCCACTGCCTACCTCAACGAAGTGATGAGCATCATAAAATCTCCTTTTGGAGATAGCTTCATTAATGACAAGTTAGCTACTGAGCAAAAATGCCCCAGCTATATCTCTAGACAATATGTTGTCCAAAATGGACAAGACTTGGATACAGGCTGAATTGACTGTCAAGTTCTGCCATGACAGGGTAAGCAAGTCCCTCATATTTCCTGTTTCACAATTATTTCTGCCAGACCTACTGTGCCAGAAGGCTGAACATGATGCTCCATTGTTACAGAGGAAGAGTGATGACTGGCCAGGCAGTAAACTGTCTTTGTCATATCTTAGTTTTGGAAGCTGCTTGTCTACACTTCCTACTTACGTAATTTTATTACTTTTTAAATCTGATGGGGTTGATGATTAGATAGTTACAGTTTCACAGGTAGATTTGAGTTCAGGATTTAAGAAAATGTTTTTAAGGTCTAGAAAGATGGTTGTTTTTTTTTTTTTTTTAAGTTAAATGCAAGCTATGATAGAGAATAATTTAGGTACAAAACTTTAGATTCACTTAGGCTAGAGAGTATTTTCTTCAAGATTACCAAATACAGATGAGCTAAACATTTGCAATGTAAGTTACGTAAAGCTTTCCTGGTTGTTTCATAACTGCTCCTACCTTATGTGGTTTATTGTAAATAAATAAAATCCATATACATTTGGATAAAAATAAGATTACTTTTTTGATTATTTTTTTTTCCTTTCATTCCTTATTGAATCCAGTTTTGGGTTGCCAAGCTAGTCTTGGAATTGGGGGCCTACTCTAGTATGTAGTTAGCCATTCATGGGTCATAAGATACTAGTGGTGGGATGACATCTCTACTTCTCTGGCCCCTGTGCTGAGATTTTGGCTGGTTGTTGCTTGGCCATACTATGATAATAGCTGTGAGTTTATATGCTTATATACTATGTGTGTCTTGAAAAACATTGTTCCTTGAAGCTGTCTACCACCTGTGTCTCTCTTCCTCTAGCACTTTGGGTTGAGATTAATTTCTGAATTGGGACCAAGTACTCTTAATTTTTTTTTTTCCTTTTGACATGCTTTGTTTTGGGGTGTGTCCATGTCTGTTATGTGCCATATGTTTCAGAGCAAAGCTTCTCTGGTGAGGGCTGAGAAATGCTCTTTTCTCTGGGTATAACAATAAATCTTTAGGATTCATTTTAATGCTTTGTGCGTTTAGTAGAGTAATTGTATTGGATTTTGCTCTGGGACATGTCTATAACCATATCTAATCACAGGTTCTTGGGCCATTTTAATATTTCCTGGTATGGGTTTTTCCTTATGGAATACACCTTTATTCTTATAGTGGTTAGTTACCTCCATAACATTTGCTGTTATTACACCAGTGAGCCTATCTTATCAGGCCACTTTTCGCTTGCAAGGTTTATGATTGGGTGAGATGAGGCTTTTCTTCTACAGTTGTTATAGTACCTTCCAGCATAGTGAATGCTAGCCACTTGGAATGAAGTTTGCCGCTGAGTACCAGCATGATGTTTTCTTGCTCTGTGATTCAAGGATGTGGCTGGTGTCTTCAGCAATAAAGTCTTACCATCAAGTTCTGGAGGTGTGCTAGTTAGTTTTATGTCAACTTGACATAAACTAAGTCATCTGAGAAGGGGGAACTTCAGTTGAGAAAATGCCATTATTTGTCATTGATTTGAGAGGGTTCAGTCCATTGTGGTTAGTGCCATCCCTGGGCTGATGGTATTGGGTTCTGTAAAAAAGTAAGTTAAGAAGCTATAAAGAGCAAGCTGCTGAACTATGGCCGTTCCATCAGGTTTCAGCCCTGCTTGATTTCTCCTCAAACTACTTTCAATGATGAACTGTTATGGAACTGTGAGTGAAATTAACCCTTTACTCTTCATAGATTTTGGTCATATTGTTTCTTCATAGCAGTAGAAGAGTGAGACAGGAGAGTAGCCAGGAGTAGCCTACTGTAATGGTTGAGGATTCTCTGTGATTCCAGTGCCTGATACCCAATTCATGGCACCAGGCTATATGGTAGCATGAGGTGTCTGGTTGGGGTATTGTCCCTGGTTATATAATAATCCTATTAAACTTCATTTTATATATATATATTATGATGGTTCTATAGAACTAGGTTTCCATCTGGCTTTCAAAGGGCCATTAATGTTACTTATTCCTCATCCTCTTTCCTTTACCCTGCTTTCCTTTTTTCCACTTTCAGAAATGAGACTAGTAATCTAGTGTTACCTTTCTTTGCTTAGACTACTCTGTTCAGGATAACTGTTTCTGGCTCCATCCATTTATTTTTCTGCTGATTTTATAATATTTTTCTTAACAGGGCTGAATAATATTCTATTGTGGAGATGTACTGTATTTTTATTATTTTTTCACCATTTGATAGACATTTAGGCTGTTTCCATTTCCTAGCTGTTGTGAATAGAGAACATTGAACAGGGATGAATAGATATTTCATATGAAATTCTAAATTATCATGAGTGGTAAAGCTAGCTTATATGGTAGATCTAAGTTTTTTGAGAAACCTCATACTGGTTTCTATAGAGGCTGCATCAATTTGCCCTCCAACAGTCAATAAATGTTCCTCTTTCCTTGCATTTGCTCCAATATCTCTTATTTGTTTGAACTTAGCCATTCTGACTGATGTAAAATGAACTTTTAGTCTTTTTGTGTTTTCTGATAGTTATGTACCATCCTTCAGAAAATATTTTTCAGACTTTTATATTTCATTTTTTGATAAGTATATTTATGCCCCATTTTTAATTTGGCTTGTTTTCTTGATGTTTAAGTTTTTGAATTCTTTCTATTTTGTAGAAAACAACCCTGTGTTGAATATATACCTGCAGACATTTTATACTCCTGTTTTTTGCAGTAATCCTTTGCTACATGAAATGCTTTTAGTTCCATTGTGCTATTGGTCTTAATGCCATTGTTACTGGAGTTTTATAATTTCAAGTGTATTTTCTAAGTTTTCTATTAGATTTAGGCTATGTGAACATCTTTGATCCATTCAGAGTTGCATTTTATGCAGGATTAGAGATGAAAATCTGGGTTCCCATGCAGCTGGCCAGTTTGAGCAGCACCATTTTGTTGAAGATGCTGTTTTCTCCATTATGTCTTTTTTGCTTCTTTCAGAAATCATGTAGCTCTGGCTTTGTAGACTTACATCTGCATCCTCACTTCTATTTCATAAATTGACATGTCTGATTTTTATGCCAGTACCATGCTGTTTTATTGCCAAAGCTTTGTTAATGTCATGGATGATGATTCATTTAGCAGTTCTTCTAATGTTCAGGATTGGTTTTTTTTTTTTGTTGTTGTTGTGTGTATTATCAAATGAATTTTAATATTTCTCAATTTTTATGAAAAATCGAGCTATGATTTTGAGAGGCATTGAATCTGTAAATGGGTTTAGGTAGAATGACCATATTCACAACATTAATCATACCATTCTGAATATGGGTGTTTTTTCTATGTTCTGTTGTCTTCTTCATCATATTTTCTGTAATGTTTTAATTATGTAAGTGTTTTACCTCCTTAGTTAGATTTATTCCAAGTTTTTTTGAGGCTATATGACTGGGATTGTTTTCCTAGTTTCTTTCTCTTTGTGTTTATTATTTGGATATATATAGAATAGCTACTGAGTTTGTCTCTTCATTTTGTATCTTGTTACTTTGCTGAGTGTATTGATCAGCTGTAGGAGTTTTCAGGTGGAGTCTTACAATCTGTTACTTACAGATTTATTTTTTGTATAGAACCATATTACTGTAATAAAGATAATTTGACTTCTTTCCCTACTGGTATTTTCTTCACTTATTACTCTAGCCAACACTTCAAGCATTATATTGAACAGGAATAATGAGTGAATATCCTTGTCTTGTTCCCAATTTAACATGTTTGTTGTGGGTTTCTTCTGTTTTTCCTTTATTATGTTTTTTTATATTCTCTGTATTACTAGGTTCTCTAGGACTTTTATCATGAAAAGTAGTGGATTTTGTTAGCAGCTTTGTTTGCATCGGATCGGATAAAGATGTGTTTCTGGTCTGAGGTCTGTATGTGTTGGATTACATTAATTGGTTTACGCATGTTGAACCATCCCATTATCTCTATTATGAAGCCTATTTGATCATGGTTTCTTTTGTATAGTTTCCTTTTGTGGACTTAATTTTAGTACATCTGATTCTGTCATGGAAACTCTCCTTTGATTATGACTGATTTTCTGGATATAGTAGTTTGGGCTGGTCATGGAGAACTTGAAGCATATTAATCCAAGTTCTTTCAAAGTTTATTGAAAAGTTAGGTGTTATTCTTATGGTATTGCCGTGTGACTTGTTTCTCTCTTACTGATCTCGGTATTCTGTCTTTGTTCATACGCTTAGTGTTTTAATTATTATGTGATGTGAAAAAAAATTTCTTCTGACTCTGTGGTGTTCTTTGCCTCTTGCACATAAATGGGCATCTCTTTAGATTTTTGCAATTTTCATTTATGATTTTTTTTGAAAATATTTTCTTTGCTTTTGACTTGTATTCCTTATATAACTATCACTTTCAGATTTGTTCTTTTGTAGTGTCCTTTATGTCCCATGCTATGTTCCATAGATTTTTACTGTTTCTAGACTGATTGATCCATTTCCTCTACCTGTACTCCTAGCCTGATATTTTGTCTTCTATGTGATCCAGTGTGGTGATAATGCTGTCCTCTTTCGTTTGATTGCCTAAATTCATTTCCAGTAGTATTTCATTAGGACTTTTCTTTTGGGTTTCTATATTTTTTAATTTGATTTGTTTCATTAGGACTTTGCTTTTGGGTTTCTTTATTTTTTTAATTTGATTTTTACATCTTGAGTTTCTTTTATTACTTGATTCAACTATGTGTTTTTGCAGTTCTCATTCATGCATTTATTCATTGTCTTTGAGTTCTGTGAACGTGGAATTGCTGTTTGAAGTAATTTTCTTGTGCATTATCTCTGGTGCTTTTGTCACAGGTAAATAGAATGTATGTTAAGTTTTAGAGGAGACAGTGTGTCTTTGCACTAGGACCAAGGCATCTGGAATTAGGTTTTGGGTAGTTGTTTTTTATGTGGACAATTCATCTCTCTTTTGTTGAATGGTGGTTTTGTCAAGTTTGGTATTACTATAACCTCTCAGGTTATAGGCCTACTGAATACTGCTTAGTGTTTAACCTTGGGTCAACTGTTTTGGTTTTTAAGTGGAGTGTCTAAATTGTCTCAGCTCATTGGTACTTCTGGTCAGACCATGATATGCAATTCCTTATGGAGTAGTCCCTGTGGCAAATGTCAGGCAGACAGGAAATTTGAATTTTGTCTACCTAGAGTTTCTGAGGCTCTTTGTGTGGGACCTTCCGGCTCTTAGGAGGCTGAAACTACTTATTGTGGGTCCCAGGCAGAGAGTTGGTGGGACTATCCATGTAAATATTATATATGTGTGCATCTATGTTTTAGGAAATCTATAGGAGTTCATCTTCAAAGGTGTTTAGTGTTGTTATCTCTTTATCTCTCCTCTTTATTCCCTCCTGCCTTGCTCACCCATCTCCTATCCTAATTTAATCATTCTATTATATTTCTTAACTTTTCAATAGCATTTCCTTCAGTTTACTCTCTCTTGAAGGTTATACCCAACCTCTATGAGCCCAAGGTAATTTACCAAACTCTACGAGTATTTGAAATGAAACATATATCTGAAGATTAAAAGGTAACGTCCACACCTGAGAGAATGAATGCATGTGACATTGTCTTTCTGGTTCTGAGTTACATCACTGAGAATGACTGTTTACAATTTCACCATTTCACTTACAGATTTCATAATTGTGTTTTTCTTAACAGCTAATTAATATATTTGATGTAAAATATCATTTTTATGTATCCATTTATAAGTTTATCATGATCTAATGACTGTTAATGAATAGCTGTGATGAGTATAGCAGAATGAACATGGATGAGCAGGTATGTCTAGAATAAGACATGAAGTCTTTTTGGGTACCCAAAACTGTTGTAGCTGGATCAAGTAGTAGATCTGTTTTTAGCTTTTTTAGGAACTTGCACACTGATTTCCATAGTGGCTACCCAGTTTACATTCCCAGCAATGAGTAAGTGTTCTCCCTTCCCCTCATCCATATCAGCATTTGTTCTCCCTCTCCTCTTCTTTATTCCTCCTCCTCCTCCTCCTTCTCCTCCTCCTCCTCCTCCTCCTCCTCCTCTTCTGACACTAGTCATTCTGACTGGGTTAATGAAATATCAAGGAATTTTTCATATGTACATCCTTGATTTCTTTTTTTTTTTTAAAGAATGCTGAAAAAAAATTTAGGTGTCTTTCAGCCATTTGTATTGTTTAATTCTTTGCCCCTGTTTTTAAATTGAGTTGTTGCTTTTTGAGTTCTTTGTATATTCTAGATAAAAGCCCTTGATCAGATGTATAGCTGGGTGAAGATTTTTTTCCCCCATTCCATGTCTTGCCTATTAACTTGAATTATGGTGTCTTCCACTGTAGAGAGCTTTTTAGTTTTATGTGGTCCCATTTGTCAGTTGTTGGTCTTAATGCCTGTAACTGGGCTCCTGTTCAGGATGTCCTTTCCTGTGCTAATGAAGTCAAGCCTATTTTCTGCTTTCTTCTCTTATTCTGGGTATCAAGACATGTCAATGCTTCTGATCCATTTGTAGTTGAGTATTGTGCAGTGTACAAGACGATCATCAAGTTTTATTTATTTATTTTTTTTACATGTAGCTCTCCAGTTTTGGCCAGCACCATTTGAAGAGTCAGTCTTTTTTTTTCCAGTGTGCATTTTTGATTCATCAAAAATTTGGTGTCTGTAGGTAACTATTTTTATACTAGTCCTCCATTCTGTTCCATTAATCAATGTGTATTTTATACTAGTACCATTCCATATAGGACATGACATGTTACTTGTAATCTGGAATAGTGGTTGGTAATACCTCCAGCAATCTTTTTCATCATTCACTATTTATTCTGTCGTTTGTGTGTTTCCAAATGAATTATCAGATTGTTTTTTTCAATTCTGACAGAATCATATTGGAATTTTAAGATAATTGCATTGAATCTGTGTGTTGCTTTTGGTGAGATGGCCATTTTCACAATGCTAAATCTACCAGTCACGGATGGGAAGGCTTTCTGTCTTATGGTGACTTCAATTTTTTCCATCAGTGTTTTACAGCGTATTGTGTAGGTCTTACATTTCTTTGGGTAAGGTTATTTCAGTATATTTTTGTTTTGTTAAATTTTGGAATATGTTGTGAATGGGCTTATTTTCCTTATTTCTTTTTCTATCTACCTGTCATTGGTGTATAGGCAGGGTACTGTGTGTGTGTGTGTTTGTGTATATGTGTGTGTATTATTTTGTGGCCTGCTACTTTGCTGAATGTGTGTGTGTGTGTGTGTATTTTAAGCTAGTAGGATTTTTTTTCTGATGGAGTCCTGAGGATCTTTTAGGTATAGAATCATTTAGTTTGTGAATAAGGATACTTTGACTTAATTCCTTTTTAATCTTTATTCCTTCTGTCTCTTTCTATTATTATATATTGCCCTAGCTAAAACTACAAGCATAATATTGAACAAAAATGGAAAGAGTTCCCAACATCACTGTCATTTCTAATTTTACTTGAAAAACTTTTGAGTTTTTTTGCTTCATATGATGTTGAATACTTGTTAGATACTGCCTTTCTTATGTCTTGTGTATCCCTAGATTTTCTAGAATGTTTATCATGAAGAGCTATTAGATTTTGCCAGTGATCTTTTCTGTATCTTAATGAGACAGTCCTGTAGTTTTCCCTGAATCTCTATGTTGTAGGCTACATTTATTTATTTGTGCATGTTGAACCAGTTCTACATTTCAGATGACTCTGACATCATGATGGTGGCCGCTCTTTTTTGATGTTTTCTTGAATTCATTTTGTAAATATTTTATTGAGAATTTCTTGGTCCTTTCTGGTTTTTGTTACATGATAATTTTGGCATCATAACAGAAGTTCCTAGTTTTTCTTCTAGAGTTTGGTATAGGTTGTGTTTTATGTTAGTTCTTCTTTGAAGGTCTGGTAGGATTCTGTGCTTTATCTATCTTGTCCTGGTAGTTGGGTTATTTTCTAAATTATTGAGTGTATCCTGACAGTGGTGGTGCACACCTTTAATCCCAGCTCTTGGGAGGCAGAGACAGGTAATCTCTGATATATATATATATATATATATATATATATATATATATGAAATGCATTTCTCTAGTAGATTTTCTAGTTTAGTGAAATACAGATTTTTAAAGTACAACCTTATATTTTGGTAGTTTTCCTCAGTATTTGATTTAATATTTCTTTGTCCATCTCTGATTTTATTAAATTTGGATCCTGTCTTTCTTTTGGTTAATTTGGCCAGAATTTGTTGAACTTTTTAATCTTTGCAGATATACAAGTCTTCATTTCATTGATTCTATTTGTTTTCTATTTCATTAAATTCAGTTCTGATATTATTTTCTTCCCTTCTGTTCTTTTTGTATGTATCTTTCTTTCTTTTTTTTTTTTTTTTTAGAGATGTTCAGTTGTAATTGTGTTACAAGGTATTTAGTGCTATAAACTAAGTATCTTTATTACTGCCCTCATTGTGTTCCAGATAATTTGTTGGTTTTTGTTTGGTTTTTCATTCATTTCCAGGAATTTTAAAATACTCTTTTCTTTTTTTTTCTTGACCAAATTAATTGTTCAGTTTAGTTTCCATTCTTTCTATAGTATCTGTTGTTGTTACCTAGTTTTAATTCATTGTGGTCAGATACAATGAAGCATACTATTACAATATTCACATATTTGTTGAGACTATTTCAATGTCTTAATAGGTAGTTGATTTTTGGAGAAAATTTCGTGGACGGAAAAAATGTGTTCTTTAGTATATGGATGGAATGTTGTCTGTTTGGTCTGTTTGATTTATTATGTTATTTAACTCCAGAGTTTCTTTGTTTAATTTTTATCTAGATGACTTGTTTGTTGGTGGGAGTTGAGCATTAAAGTCACCCACTGTCAATTACTGTGTTGTGACTGATGTGTGTTTTCAGATTGCATTTCTCCTATGTCCCTGTGTTTGGTAATCATTATATGTTTAAAATTTTAACACCACCTGGTAGATTTTTCCATTGATTTCCTTTACTTTGTGTTATTAGAGGGAGGATTAAGACCATTTTTATTCAGTTATTAAAAGGTATATTGATTCCTGTTTTTATGATGGAAAGTTTATATTTATCAGTTTTTGTAGATAGCATTACTGAAATAATGCTGTTTTGACAGTTGTGATCTTGTGGGATCTAGGCTAGTGGTTCTCAATCTGTAGAGTTATGACTGCCACAGGGGTCACATACAAGGTATTTACTTACATTATGATTCAAAACAAGATTATAGTTATAAAGTAGCAAGAAAAGGGGTCACAACAACATGAGGGTTGTAGCATTAGGAAGATGAGAACCACTGATCCAGCCATTTCTTGCTTCAATGTTTTTGTTGAATAGATATTAATTTTGATGGGCCTGCATTTATTTGTGACTTCACTTTTCTCTTGGATTTTTCAATACCCTTAATTCTGTGTTTTAATATTTTAACTATAATATGTTGGGGAGAATTTCTATTGGTCTTACCTATTGATATTCTCTAGCCTTCTTACACCTGTAAGGACCTCTCTCAAAGGTTGGGGAATTTTTTTCCTGCAATTTTATTGAAGATATTTTCTATGCTATTTTTCTGGTTTTCTTCTGTGCTCATAAATTCTGAGTTTAGGGTTTTTTTTTTTTTTTTTTTTTTTTTTTTTATGAAGTCCCAAAACTTTCTCATGCTCCTTTTGTTTAAATATGCAATTTAGTTTACTGAGTGACATGATTCTTCATCATTGTCTTTCATTGTTGACTGCCTGTTTTTGACATGATCCTGTTGGTGAGACAGTCCATGGAAATTTTCAACTGCCTTATTGAGGTTTTCTTTTCCAGCATAATTTATTTTTATTTTGGTTTTCATCAACAGTGTAAACTATTTTCTTGGGTTGACTACACACATTTCTCTGTCTTCATCTTTTTTGACCATAGTTACGATTACCCTCATGAATTCTTTGTCTGGAACCTTTTCCAGCTCATATTCTTTAGGATCATTGCTGTGGGATTTGTATATTTGAAATAAACCTTGTTTTTGTTTCTTGTATTTTTATTTTTGCATTGTGATCTTTTTTAAATTTATTCACTTTACATTCTGGATTTAGACCCCTCCCTCGTCTCCTCCTGGTCTCCCCCTCTTTTCCCCTCCCCTAGTCCTCAGAAAGGGAGAGCCTTCTTCCCCTACCAACTGGCCTCAGCCTATCAAGTCTCATCAGTACTGCTTGCATTCTCTTCCTCTGTGGCCTGGCAAGGAAAAGTGATCAAAGAGCCTGCAACAGAGTCCATGTCAGAGACAGCTCCTGCTGCCATTAATAGGGGACCGACACGGAGACTTAGATGGCTATGGGCTACATATGAGCAGGGGGTCTAAGTCTTCTCCATGCATGGTTTTGGTTGATGCATCAGTCTTTGCAGGTACGCCCGGTCCCAGATTTCTTGCTGCTATTGGTCTCCTTGTGGAGCTCCTGTCCCCTCTGGGTTCTTCTATCCCCCACTCTTCAATAAGACTCCTGCACTCTGCCCAAAGTTTGGCAGAGTTTTAGCATCTGCTTTCATTCCGTGCTTGGTGGAGTCTTTCAGAGGACATCTATAGTAGGCTCCTGACCTGCTCCCTCTCTTCAACTGCTTCAGGTGTCTATTCTATTTACCCTTCTGAATTAGAATTAAGCATCCTCCAAGGGTCCTTCTTGTTATGTAGTTTCTTTTTGTTTGTTCTTTTGGGTTTTGTTTGTTATTATTTCTTTGTTTTTCAAGACAGCGTTTCTTTCTGGCTATCCTGGAACTCACTCTGTAGACCAGTCTGGCTTGGAACTCATCCACCTGTCTCTCCCTCCCCAGTGCTAGGATTAAAGGCATGCACGTTATTTATTTTCTTTAGGTTTGTGGATTGTAGTATGGTTATCTTTTTATTATATGGCTAATATCCTCTTATAAGTGAGTATATACCATCCATGTTTTTCTGGGTCTGGGTTATCTCAGCATGTTTTGTTTGTTTGTTTGTTGTTGTTTTTTAGTTCCATCCATTTGCCTGCAAATCTCATGACTTCCTTGTTTTTAATACCTAAGTGATATTCCACTGTGAAAATGTACCACAGTTTATTCAATTCTTCATTTGAGGGACATCTAGGTTTTTTCCAGTTTCTGGCTATTATGAGTAAAGTTGCTGTGAACATAGTTGAGCTAATGTCCTTGTTGTATGGTAAAGAATCTTTTGGGTATATGGTATTGCTAGTTCCAGTTTTCTGAGAAAGGTCAGAATGATTTCCAAAGTGGTTCTACAAATTTGCATTCCCACCAGCAATGGAGAAGTGTTCTCCTTTCTCTACCTCTTTGCCAGCATGTGCTGTCACTTGAGTTTTTGCTCTTTGCTCTTTGCCATTCTGGTGGTGTAAAATGGAATCTCAGAGTTTTTTTTTTTTTTTTATTAAATGAACTCCATGATGTTTCAGTAGACTTTTATTTTTTTAAAGATTTATTCATTTATTTTTATACAACATTCTGTCAGCATGTGTGCCTGCACACTAGAACACACTGTAGATGATTGTAAACCACCGTGTGGGTGCTGGGAATTGAACTCCGGACCTTTGGAAGAACAGCCAGTGTTCTTAACCTCTGAGCCATCTCTCCAGCCCCATCAGAGTTCTTATGTAGCTTTTATTTTTGTATTGTGAGCTTTCTCTTTTTTTTTTCTAGATTGTCTTTTTTCTTTTCACTTTTAATTCTTTGTGAAATTCATATTATGTACCCATATTCAATTTATCTCTCCATATCTGTCCCTTTGTTTCCACCCTCTGCCTTTGCATCCTCCTCACTAAAATAAAGTAAAAGAAGATAGAATAAAAAAAATCTTGTTATGCATGCTGTAATGTGTCACACAGTAAATCCTTATGTCCACACATGTTACAGATGTTTAATGCAATGAGTTATTGGTCTGTTTTGAGGCCTCTGGCTTCTGCTATACTGTCCATAGTGGATCCTCACTAGGACTCCTCGTATATCCTGTTGTTGCCCTGTGTTACGGAGATCGTACAGCTTTGGATCTTTAGAACTGGCCTTTTCACAAGCTCCAGCAGATCATAGTTGGTGTGGGCCAATTCAGAGCTGTGGATCTCAGTTTAGAAGGTAGCTTATGTTGGTCAGCCCAGGAACACCTGCACCATCAGGGTAACCTCTTTACTACTGCCCCAGCCAGCTCACCCAATGCCTAGCTTACCTAGTGTGACAAGCATCAAGTGGCAGGGTCAGCTCCCCAATTTTCAGGTCCTTGGAGCTAGCATGCCATGTTTTAGCTACCAGGCCCCACTCTGCTGTGCTGCATATGCACTAAGAGGTTCAGGGCAGATTATCCTGATTGCTGCAATTAGTGAGAGGAGAGCATCTCTTCCTTGTCCATGCTGCCCCACATCAGATGAGGGGCAGAACCAGATCTCCTATGTTCACACCCTTAGCCAGCCTAAGTGTTTACAATGTTGAGGAAAAGGGCTAATTTAAAGCAGGGTTGGAATACCAGTTTCCTCAGTTTAGAGCTCCAATTGCAGTACTTCACCATTTGGATACAGTCTTAATGCCTTCATCAGCTTGTACTAGAGCTTGGACTAAGTTTTTCAAGGCTGGATAGCCTAAGAGGATAGTATCATTGTCATGTGTCATGGCTCTGGGTCTCTAGTTCACATGTGGTGGCTGTAGAGTCCCTACTACTGGATATTGATCTTGGTTCTGATGAATCCCCCCCCCCCCCCACCAAGGGGTAAATGCTGCTTGCAAATAGTTGCAATCCCCCTACCAGGGGATTAGGGAAAGGGCATAAGGGAAAAAGAGGGAGGGTGGGTGGGACTGGAAGAAGACAAGGGGGAGGGAGGCTGCAGCTGGGATACAAAGTGAATAAATTGCAATAAATAAATATATAAATTAAATTAAATTAAAAAAGACATCTAAAGAACATTTCAACTGAAGAATATTTTTAGGCAACCCATGGAATTCTCTGATAAAAGCACAGTTTGGAACATAAGGCAAGTCAACAACACAACAATAAAAATTACTTTCTTGCATTTATCAGATAATCGTTTCTCCGTCATTGGTTGTTCTCTTTTATAGATTGTAGTCATATATTTGTGTCTGTATTCAAATTCTTTTTTGATTTCCACTTTTTATATTCTCCACTTTTTTTTTCCTCTTTTAGTATGTATTCTGGTGAAATGTACTTCTTGTAGACAACAAATCATTTGATTTTGTTTTTACTCCTTCCTGCTAATCTGTGTCTTAATTGGAAAGCTAAGCATATTTATATTGAGATATTTGTTAGCCAGATTTTGTTTCTTTCATAGTTCTCTGTCTTCCCTTTCTCCTTCATAACTCATGTGGACATAGTTGTTTCTTTGTATTTATTCATGTATAAAATCACAAAATTTGTTTTTCTTCAGCTGTTGAGTTTGTGTCATTCTCCTGAGTAGATTTCCTTTAAGCGTACTCTGTAGTGCTGGTTTAATGCTAATGAGTAGCTTTATTTTATGCCTACCTTGGAAGGTTTTTAATAGTTTTAAAAAATAACTTTGGATATAGTAATCATCACAAAAAAGTGTTTTAGTCTTTAAGCGTTTCTGGTGAAAGTTTGGATGTTACACGGAGTTTGCCTTTGTTATCTTGTTACTTTTTTTCCAGGTTGTAATATTTTCAGTTTTTGTGGTGTTAGGATTTGGGCTTTAATTTGCTGAGAAGCAGTTCTTTTTGGTCATGGCTATTTTGAGTTCTAAACATCATTCTGTTTGGATGTCCATTTCTCTCCCTGGATTTTAGAAATTTTCTTCTGTTATTTCATTGACTTGGTTTCTGTGCTTTAGTTCCTTCTAGTTCATCTATTCTTCATTTTCTCTTGATCATGTCCTAAAATTATGATTGTGTTTACTTACTGTTTTATTTGTTGTCGTTATATGTGCCTGAATAGTATTTGTCTTCATTCCTGCTCTTCTGTCTTGGGCTTGATCTGGTCTGTGGTTAATAGTTTCCACTGTGATTTTTAATTATTTTATTCATTTCCACCATTCTCCCTCCTCCCAATCTCAATTTTTTTTGCTGAAATTATCAACCATTTATTTTGCTGCCTTTCTCATCTGGATCTTGAAGTTACTTCTGTACTACATTCTTTGTTTTGCATTCTCTGATATCACTGACACTTTGTACTTTGGAAATCTTTGAACAGCATTTCAACTAGTTGAGCGTCTGTGTATTGGTGATTGAATGCTGATATTTGAAGTTTTCTTTTTTAATGTTTGTTTTTCTGTGTTGTAATTTGTCCAGTTTTGAGGATGGATAAGTTTTCTAGTTTTATTTGTAATAAACCTTTGGAAAAAGGTTTTGTAATAATAACCCTTTGAGGTTTCAATCTAATGAAACCACTGCACAGAAAACAGAATCCTCTAACGTGAATGACAAAACCAAACCATAAACAAACCTAGATTTTAATTTGATTTATGCCAGCATTCATAGCACCATTGGCCATTTTAAAATGCTAGGAATAATGTAAGAAGTTTAAAATTATTTAAAATCAAATTAGAAAATGTAATATAGCTTGGCATGTTGGCACATATCTTTAATCTCAGCATTTCTGAGCCAGAGCCAGGTGGATCTTTTTGAGGTTGAGACCAGCCTGGTCTACAAAGCAACACTAGGAGAGCAAGGGCTCTGTCACTCTCAAAAAGCAAAAAAAAAAAAAAAAAAAAAAGGAAAAAGAAAAGAAAAAAATTAAAGGGAAAAAAAAAGAAAGGGAAGAAAATAAAGGAAATAGTAACTAGGTAAAAAGGAAGACTTAGGAAAAATTGGGGAGCTAATTTTAATGAAGAGAGAAAATAGAAGAATTCAAAGAACAGGAGGGAGAAAGGAACAAATGGTAAATAAGTAAAGAAAGGAAACAAAATTAAATAAATAGAATAATAAGAGAACACAATGCTCTTTTAAAAATAAACAAAATTGTAGCAAAGGTTAGTCAAAAGAGACCAAAAAAAACAAAAAAAAAAAAAAAAAAAAAAAAAAAAAAAAAAAAAAAAAAAAATAAAAAAAATGAAAAAAAAAAAAAAAAAAAAAAAAAAAAAAAAAAAAAAAAAAAAAAAAGAAAACATAAAGTCTAAAACTATAACAAGTGGAAAAGAAGATATGTTGGAGTAATTTCTCTTCATCCCTTAATATTCTAGTCTGTATTTCAGGTTATTTCCCATTTCCTGTTATTCAGGCTGGTGCTGATTTGGATCCACTCAAAGGTAGATATCTTAGGAAACTGTCTAACTGTCTTTGCCTTTAGGTTGTCAGTGTTTTTGAATACAAGTGCCTCTGCTGACTGCAATTTGCTGTCTCTATGGCTTAGGGATTTTTTTTTTTTCTTTTTAATTTTCTTCAAGGACTTCCCAGTTTTTTTTTTTTTCTACCTAATTTTTTTATTTTTTTTATGTTAATTAACTTTATTCCCATTGTATCCTAGCTATAGCCCCTCTCTTATTCCCTCCCAATCCCAGCCTCTATCCCTCTTTTCTCAAAGCCCTCTCCAAGTCCACTAATAGGGGAGGTCCTCCTCCCCTTCCATCTGATCCTAGCTTATAAGGTCTCATCAGGACTGGCTGCATTGTCTTCCTCTGTGGCCTGGCAAGGCTGTGCCCCTCAGGGGGAGGTGGTCAAAGAGCCAGAGTTCATGTCAGAGACAGTCCCAGTTCCCATTACTAAGGAACTCACTTGGATACTGAGCTTGTGTTACATATGAGCAGGAGTTCTAGGTAATATCCATGAATGGTCCTTGGTTGGAGTATCAGTCTCAGAAAATACCCCTGAGCCCAGATATTTTGGTACTGTTAATCTCCTTGTAGAGCCCTGTCCTCTCCAGGTCTCACTAACTCTCCTTTCTTTCAGAAGATTCCCTGCACTCTGTTCAAAGTTTGGTTATGCATCTCAGCATCTGCTTGATACACTGCTGGGTAGAGTCTTTCAGAGTCCCTCTGTGGTAGGCTCCTGTCCTGCTCCCTGTTTTCTCCTTCTTCTGATGTCCATTCTGTTGGTCTTTCTGATTGAGGATTGATCATCCTACCCAGGGTCCTCCTTCTTGCTTGGTTTCTTTAGGTATACAGATTTGTGTAGGTTTATCCTGTATTATATGTCTAGTATCCACTTTTAAGTGAGTATATATCTTGTGTGCCTTTTTGCTTCAGGGATACCTCACTCAGGATGATCTTTTCTAGATCCCACCATTTCCCTACAAATTCCATGATTTCCTTGTTTTTAATTGCTGAGTAGTATTCCATTGTGTAAATGTACCATGATTTCTGTATCCATTCCTCCATTGAGAGACATCTGGGTTGTTTGCAGCTTCTGGCTATTATGAGTAAAGCTGCTATGAACATGGTTGAACAAATGTCCTTATTGTGTACTTGAGCATACTTTGGATATATGCCTAGGAATGGCATAGCTGGATCTTGAGGAAGCAATATTCCTAATTTTCTGAGAAAGATCCAGATTGATTTCCAAAGTGGTTGTACAAGTTTACATTCCCACCAGCAATGGAGGAGGGTTCCCTTTTCTCTACATCCTCTCCAGCATATATTGTTATTTGAGTTTTTGATCTTAGCCATTCTGATGGGTGTAAGGTAAATTTTCAGAGTCGTTTTGATTTGTATCTCCCTCATGACTAAGGACGTTTAGCATTTCTGTAAGTGTTTCTCTGCCATTCTGTGTTCCTCTGCAGAGAATTGTCTGTTTAGCTCTGTACCCCATTTTTAAAATTGGATTACTTGCTTTGTTGCTTTTTAACTTCTTTAGTTCTTTATATTTTCTAGATGTTAGCCCTCTGTCAGACATAGGGTTGGTGAAGATCCTTTCCCAGTCTGTAGGCTGTTGACAGACTGATTCTGATGACAGTGTCCTTTGCCTTACAAAAGCTTTTCAGTTTCATGAGTTCCCATTTATTGATTGTTGCTCTAAGTGTTCTGTTGAGGAAGTTGTCTCCTGGTCCAATGAGTTTATAAGCTCTTCCCCACTTTTTCTTCTAACCAATTTAGTGTGTCTGGTTTTATGTTGAGGTCTTTGATCCACTTGGACTTTAGTTTTGTGCTTGGTGATAAATATGGATCTATTTGCATTTTTCTATATGTAGGCATCCAGTTAGACCAGTACCATTTGTTGAAGATGCTTTCTTTTTTCCATTGAATAGTTTTGACTTATTTGTCAAAAATCAAGTATCCATAGGTGTGTGGGTTTATTTCTGCCAGTTTTTCTTTCAGTTGGCTAATTCCAAGCCAAAGGGTGTTTCCCAGGTATGTTTTACAATGAAGGAAGTCAACAAACACTATTGGATCTAGTGAACTGGTCTTTGCTTTTAGCTCCTGCCTGTAGCCAGCACATTGCAAGGGGTATCAGAAATCTCATATCAGTTTCTCTACCAGACCTTACCTTCAGAGCTATCAAGTTCTATAGGCATCAAACCTCATGGCAGAAAGAGAATCAATTTTGTAGGCTGAGTACCCGTGAACACAGGCTTGACATTTTATCCTTCATATCTTAAATGATGGGATCGTTCCTTGCCACAGAATGGCTGGTTCATTGATGCAGTGCCCTTCAAACCTTGTCTACTTGGCTTCAGTTTCTCAAAAATTTGTTTTGTTCAGTTTTCTATTCCAGATCTACCTTGCTCAGCTGTCCCACTCAGGAACTGTATTTATATTGCAAGACTTCCCCGACCAGCCTTACCTGTGATTGTTCTGTGGTTTTTGGCCCTCAGAGTAGTTTATTCTCAAACAGATGTAGGTCCCTTTCATGACACCTGACAATAGTTCTCCAGAATGCAGAGTTACAAACTGGATTTTCCCTTCTTCAGTGCTGACCTAGTAGTATATTAGAGCCTCCTAGTTGAATTAAGCTTTATGAGGATTATTGATTGTCCGGTGATCAAGACTATATTGTCTTTTTAATCAGTCTCATCTGGTTTACCTTGTGTATGGGCTATCCTTTATCACTACAACTTTATTTTGCTAGAATCTCTTCCTGAGTTTTCCTTTTTGCTACAGTCTTTCTCTGTTTCTCGGCTGTTGCAGTACCTCTTTTGTGATTTCCAATATTCTTCCTCTCATAGGAATTGAATTTATCTTTTGTTACCCTGACTCTTTTCGTTCACTTTATCACATGTCAGTAGCCTAAATGTCCCTTCATCATTTTCTTATCTGAAAGCTATGTCTAGACACTGTACGGCTTCATTTATAGGTGGTGAGAGTAGGTCTTTTTTTTTTTTTTATCTTATGTATATATGTCTTTTGCCTGCATGTATGTCAGTACCACATGCAGCATGCCTGGTGCCCACTGAGGCCAGAAGAGTATGTTAGATTCGCTTGTGAGTTAGATGACTGTGTGTCAGTCATTTGGTTTTGAGAATCAAACCTGTATCATCTGGAAAAGCAATTGGTGGTTTTAACTACTGAGACATCTCGTTATTCATGTTCTCAAAATGGAGTCTGAAAGCCTATTTACTTTCGTATGATTTCCTTTAATGTGTTTTTAACATGGGTGTGTGTTCTGCTTTGTCTAATGTGTTTTATTCATTGGTTTTCACTGTATTTAAATTTATTTGAATGTATATGTGTGTATGCTATAAATGTGTGGGTGCCTGTGTCAGGCCTAGAAAAATGCATTGAATACTGTGAAACTTGAGTAATAAGCAGTTTTGCGAACCACCTGACATCCATGCTGGAAACTGAACTCAGGTTCTCTGGAAGAGCAGCTAGTGCTTTTTAACCACTAATCCAAATTTCTAGCCTCAAGTTTAGATTGTCTTCTTTTTTATTCTTATTCTGTTAATACCATTTATAAAATTTTTTATACTGAAAAATTTTCCCCATCAAATAACATGTGTAGATTTATGACTTTTAAATGTATTTTTAAGATTGTTCTTTAGTTTATTGTTTACATTTATATTTCTCTAGTAAATCATTAGCCTGTAGTGTCTTTTTTTTTTTTTTTTAAACCCCCCTCTTTTTCCTAGACAAGATCTCTATAGCCTAGGGTGACCTTGAACTCATACTTTTTTGTGACTCAGCCTCTTGTGTGCTGGGATTATAGTATTGTGCTACAGATTCCTGGCCTGTTGTTTTATTTTCTTTGAGTAAACTCATCTGATTTTGGTATCTAAGTAATTCTGACCTCTAAACGTAAATGTTTTTGAAAATATTTTGTTCCATATTTGTAAGTTTGGAAATTATTGTTAATTTTTTAAATGTTAGAATTTTGAGATACTTGAATAACTGCATTTTAACCACACTATCCATAATAACTAGGAATAAAACCAGTCTCAAATGTCTATCAGTAGCTGAATGAAAGAAAACATGGCACACAAACAAAATGAAAATTAAAAAAAAATATATTTTGTTTTTTATTTTTTTTAGATGTTTGTTTTGATGACTTTGGAATTTAAGCTTTTAAAGGTTGTTCTAGCTTTCCCTCATTGACATTTTTTTTAATTTAAATCACAAATATGAATCACCTGTAAAAATAGGGTGGGTAATGTGATTATGCAACAATTAAAATAAAATCTTAAACTTTATTACTGGCAACTTCAGAATTATATTACAGAAACAATATTGCAAGTAATTTGTTACTTTATTTAGCTCTTAATTCTTAGATGTACAAAATAGTATAATAAATGTTTATATATAATAAGTTATGTATTTGTAATTATGGCCATATTAAATAGATGTTCTACTTGAAAACTGAATTGGGCAAAATCTAGTTTTAAAATTTTATTTTTAAGCAGTAAGGAAGACTGGCAAGGGAATAAGCTACAGGTTAAATGACTATTGGGTTCTTAATATTTGTATAGCAGTGGTATTCTACTTCTACACTAATACGGAACAGTTTTCCATTTTCAGAATTCTTGAGAAATATAGAAGTTCTAAAACTAGTATTCCTGGCAAACAGCCAATTTCACCCTCTGTTTACAGATGAAGACAAGAAAAGCTGAGGTTATAATCCATACTTTTGGATAAGAAACTATTTTTGAAAATGATATTCTTTGAAAGTTTCATCTGTTTAGACAGTATTATTGGTTGTATGCATCTACCCCTGCATGCTTCCAACTCTTTTATTCAATTTCTAAATTTTAAAAGTTTACTTACTTTTCTTCTAACTGTGAAATAGGGCAGCTAAAAAGAAAAACATCACTAGCAGCTTCTTCACTTTAAAGATGAATAATTTTATGTTAAATTCTAATTGTACGGTTTTATTTTTACAGCTGACGCGTGGTCATGGGGACAATAAAAATGAATAAAAGCTTTTTTAGTGTTGATTTATATTTTTAAATGAAAACTGCCTTGTTTTATATCTCCCTTAGAAGTACTCCACTCCTCCTCTGTTTCTCTTCAGAAATGATGATGCCTCCCATGGATATTAGCCAAACAGGATATAACAAGTTACAATAGAAGTAGGCACATACCCTCATTTCAAGGCTAGATGAGGCAACCCTGTAGGAGGAGAAGAATCTCAAAACCTGGAAAAAGAGTCAAAGATAACCCTCACTCCCATGACTTGTCCCACCAGAACACCAAGCTACACAACTTTGATTTGCAAGAAAAGTCAGTGAAATGAATATGAAGAAGCTAAAAGTAATCATCAGTACTTTGTCTTTGCAGAGTTTTGGTTATGAATGCCAGGCAAAAGACTTCCATTTCCTGACTTATTCACTTTCCTCTTTTCTTTCTATGTCATTTCTTCCTCCCCTACCCACCCTTTTTTAAATTAATACTTGGGAGCATAGAAATTTATTACATTCCTTTTCTGAGAGAAAGAGAAAAAGTAAGGAGGCTAGGTGGTTAGATGAAAAGTTTCACTGGTGTGCACAAGGAATTGATTGTAAGTTGATGGTCATTTTATTTTGGTTAGGTCCAAGTGATAGAGGCCATAGAGAAAACATAAATACTTGAAATTTACTGTTATATTAGAAATTATGTACATGGAAATTAAATTTTTATTCAATTTTTTACACAAGCAAAGTATTTTTTCCAATGATATAAGAATGCAAAATATTTTAAGCTTGAACTGTTGAAAAAAGGGGTGGATGTCTAGATTTGACAAATGAGCTATAATTTATTTTTATTAATTACAGTTCATTCACTTTATATTCCTCCTGTAGCTCCCTCCCCCATCCCCTCCCAATCTCACCTTCCCCCCTCTTCCCCACCTGTGGCCCAGTCCACTTATAAGGGAAGTCTTCTTCCTCTTCTCTCTGATCCTAGTCTATCAGGTCTCATCAGGAGTGGCTGCTTAGTCTTCCTCTGTGGCCTGGTAAGACTGCTCGCCCCCCCCCCCCCCATTCAAATTTTGGAATTAACCCTGAATTTTAATCTTTTATCAAATGGATGGCTTCTTGTGTCATTCCTCTGAGCTTTAGTGGAATGGAAGTTCTCTTGGTCAAGTCATATACTTCTGTAAATGATAGCAATTACAACAGTTGCAGTAGTATCTGCCAGTACTTATCAATAGGGTCTAGTATGTAATAGGTATTTTTTTTTTTGTTTTAAGAAAATAAAATATTCCATTAATTATTTAAGAATATTGTACATGATACAATGAATTTTGATTATCTTCACCTTCGATTTCTCCTTCTACTCTTCCGAAATCTAGCAAAACAAGTCATATATTTGTGCAAATGAAAGCAATTATAACAATTGCAGTAGTATCCGATACCAGTAGAGCCAGTATGTAGCAGGTAATATTTTTTCTTTTTAGGAAAATATAATAGTTTGTTAATTATTTAAGGATTTTGTGCATGATACAATGAATTTTGGTCTTTACCTCTTATTGCTCCTCCTACCTCTTCCAAAATCTAGCAAAATAGTCTAAGCACTTGTGATTCTTAAATCATCAGAATTCTGAAATATAAAGATCATCCTAAGCAGGCAGAGGCTGAGACATAGAAGGCCTAATTAGTTAATTCAGTTACAGAACCTGTATGTGAACCTGAACAATCTGGTGTCAAAACTGAAATTCTGACTGCTGCAGTTTCAGACTTCTATACTTAGCCTGCCTAGAAAGTGCCTAGCACATCTGTTTTCAATAAACTAGAGCTATATTAACTTACATAAAACAGTGAGGTCATTTATTCAGGAAATTTCTATACTGTGTCCAGGTAGTTCACATGATTGTGAATTTCAGATTGGAATTTTTTGGGAAGGTTTTATGCTCTAATTATATATTACTTGCGTGACTTTTTTCTATCCTAAAAGTTCTTAGAACTTTCTGCTGTTAAGAAGTAATTGTTCTGAAATTATTATCTGTAAAACAGTGATTGGAAATAAATTGGATTCTGAAGCTGGAATTTCTTCCTGACTCCTTTACTGGTTATGGGTGTAAGATTTCAATTACAAGATTTGACTTTTTCACTTTCTTTTCTCTTTTACTGGAGGAAGACTAAAGATAATATTCAAGGTCAGATTTCACATGATAATCAGAATACCTGGCAATGTTCTGAGTTTATTACTGGGCATTCAGAGAGTGCTAGGCAAGTTAAAGGACTCAGGATAGTAAAATGAGGCCTAGAAAATTAGGGAGATCACTCTTGAATTTTCTAAATTCTTCCAAATCTTTATCATGTAGAGAAGCATTTTATATATACAGTGAGAGTTTTTTGGGCTTTCAGACAAAACTTAGTTCTCTTAAGAAAAGTAATTTGAAATTCAAAATTAATACTTAAAAATCATGGATATATAAATAAACTTTGGGCCCATTCAAATCATGTAGATGGATTTGTATAACTGATCTTTCCTACTGATACTTAGTAATTTTTATTATTTAAGTACATACTTATAGAAAAAAACGCATTTGAGAATTAACTCAGTCATATCATTTAGAAAATATTTAATGTTTTGAAACAAACAGGTTCATCCTACATCTATAACTTGGTCACTGGCCTTTCTTAGAGATTTAACAGCAAGGGTATTGGTAACTATTTCATATGATGAGTGCTGTCAGTTTTTTGAAGCAGATCACTTTTACTAGGTTTCCCTAGATACTGGGAAGTATGTTTTTGTTAATTGACCACTTTTTCTGATAAGTATGATTTCTAACTTATACAATACATTTAGACTTTATTACTTTTACTTATTTTCTGTGGATGTATGTGACTGGGCATATGCTATGGTGTGTGGGTAGAGGTCAGAGGACAACTTGTAGTAATTTATTTCCTCCTTATCCAAGTGGGATCCAGGGATCAAACTCCATGGCCTGTGGGTCATTCTGTATGCATGCCATGTGCGGTAAATGTACGTGGAATATTTTCTGAATGTAAGCACCTGAATGAGTTAGCAGTATTTGACATACCATTCTTTGTCATTTACTTGTGTTGTTTGGAGCCATAGTTCTAAGACTTACTACTTGTTCACCTCTAGTGCCATTGTTCACATAGTTTTATACATTAGCAAAATAATGGCATGAAGCTTTAAGAATGAAATTAGGTACATCCTTCCTACTTGCTTGTAATGTTAGATCCAAAAGGATACTTTTGATTTATATTACTGTGGACCAAGTATACAATTCTACTTAAATTGGGATAATTTTAGAATCAAAATATAAAGTTAGATTATGAGAACAACTTTTTGGTTGGTAACATAGTCATTCCTTAAATTTTATTTTCTGCCTGAAAATGATAACTGAATGTTAATTTTCATGCATAAAGTTGATAAAGTAAGATCCATATGAGTTTGCCATAATGGAAATTAAAATGTTTGTCTTCCTAGGACAAGGATTTAATGAACAGGGTTAGTTACAAGTATGGGCTAAGGATGTATGCCTTGGTGCTGCTTTCTCTTAGTGTATTATGTGATTTAGGTTTATTTGTAAAGTACTTTTAAATCTCTCATGATTGTTAATTGAGAAAAAAAAAAAACTCTTACACTCTAGAAAGAAATTTGGTGTTAACTGAAAAATCAAGTATTTGAGAGTTACTAGAATGAATTTGTAATTTTATATGTAGTGAAAAGGAAAACTGGCATGGAGATACAACATAGTGATAATGCACCCAAGATTTTTATGGTTTTTGTTTCTGTTATGCTAAACAGTTTAAGAGTCATAAACCATCAGATTAAGTTTATCTTTTTTAAACCAAAGAAAAGCATACCTTATTAAAAGGAAATTTTTATAAGATGGCATATTTTATCATAGTATTTTAGAAAGTACTATTTTACTTTTGAAAGTATTTCACTAGTTAACACTTGGTGGGGGCGATTAAATAGTGAATTTCCAGTTTCTACATATAAATATTTAGTTTATTGCTTCATTGCTTAGCTAACTTTTGCCTTATCTGTCGGGCTTTATTTTTGAGCTATACTAATCACTGTGCTTATTGTTCGAATGTCTGGTACAGGAAGCGAGCAGCTGCAAAGCATCTAATAGAGCGCTACTACCACCAGTTAACTGAGGGCTGTGGAAATGAGGCCTGCACGAATGAGTTTTGTGCTTCCTGCCCAACTTTCCTTCGTATGGATAACAATGCAGCAGCTATTAAGGCCCTTGAGCTTTATAAAATTAATGCAAAACTCTGTGATCCTCATCCCTCCAAGAAAGGAGCAAGCTCAGCTTATCTTGAGAACTCAAAAGGTGCACCTAACAACTCAGAGATAAAAATGAACAAGAAGGAAGGAAAAGACTCTAGAGATGATTTTAAAGGTAAGAGATTGTATTTTTAGTTGAAAATGGTTAATTGAAAGCTAGATCAGATATTTAAATGTATGGCTTTTTTTCTTTTTCTTTTGGGGACCTAAAAGATGTCACAGTACAGTAGAAGCCATTCTTTTGTTAAGGTGTGATAAAGGACGGTTACTTACTGAATTGATTACTTTTTTGAAACAGTTACTAACTGAATTAGTTACTTTATTACATTTTATTGATTAGCTACTTGTCAGATATAAGGAGCATATGATATATTAATGAGTTGAGCTCAACTTAAAATGATTTCTGTTTTAGCTAATAGCTTATTAGGTCATAAAATTTATGAAATATATTATCCAGTAAATGACTGGTATGACCTCTGCAATTCTAGAGGCTGTGGAATTTTGAGTCAGAAATACAAATATAAGGTAGTCCTTGTTTGTTTTCTATTTTAGAAAGCCAAGAAAAATTTTGTAATAGTTATCTGAAAAATGGGTTTTTCCTCCTCACATTTTCTTCCTGTATACTGCTTACTCTACCTTAAGCCTTTGGTGTCCTCATACTGCCTATGGACCTGACATATCAGCGGTAGTTTTTACTCAGGTCTTTTAGGGATGTGTTTTGTTTTGTTTTGTTTTGTTTTGTTTTGTTTTGGTTGTTTTGAGCAAGGTAGCTGAGACTGTCATCGGGCTTTTAATCTGCCTGCTTCTGCTTCCCCAATATTCAAATTGAAGATTTGTACCACCATACCTGGTTTATGTGGAACTGAGGATGGAACCCAGGGGCCACATAAATGGAGGATAAGCAATACCAACTAAGCTACATCCCCAACATACCTGTTCTTTTTTAAAGAGTCTTATTTTGAAATTCTTTTTAAAAATTTTTTCTTCACAATTTATTCATTATATATCCTGAATGAAGCCCCCTGCCTCAACTCCACCCAGTCCCACCCTCCCTCTTCTCCCAATCTTCTTTCCCTAGTCCACTGAAAGGGGAAGTTCTCCACTATTGCCATCTGCCCATGGCTTGTTAAGTCTCATCACGACTACCTGGATCATCTCCCTCGGTGGCCTGGCAAGGTTGCATCATCAAGAGTGAGTGATCAAAGGGCAGTCAGCTGAGTTCATGATAGAGGCAGGCAGCCCCTGCTCCCTTCATGCAGAGATCCACATGGAGACTGAGCTGCCAAAATCGGTCACACGTGAACAGGGGTTTTAGGTCCTCTTATTTTGAAAATTGTTAGATCCACTTTCTCTCATGGTTATTTAGTCTTTCTTTCTCATAATGGAAGTCATTTGTATTAACAATAATATAATTGAATTTTTCAGATTGCCAGGGCTTAGCCCCACTATCACTTGAAATATATTTAAATGAATTAGTGAATTAAAATTATGTTATATAGTTTTATGTTACTTCCACAATGGAATTATAGAGAAATCTGAAAAAAATGAATAATTTTATACAACTTTGCTACTCAAAATATATGTAGCCAGTCCTGTTTCATGAGTTTGATCATGTAAATTGTAAATAAGTAGGTGATTGCTATCAGTATGTTGAATGTGGAAGCTGTGTTGTCTCCATTATACCTGTTTCTGCTACAAAGTGGGCATCACAGAGTTAACAGTAAGTGAAGTAAGTAATACTATGCCACCATGGTTGAATGCAAGTAGTTATTGGAAAATCTGGTATATAATGGATGCATTGGTCATGTTTTTTGTCCATTTGTTCTTTTTCACAGGTTTTTGTTTTATAGATCACTCCAATTTTTATTGCATTACTTATTTTCTTTAATATTTTTAATTAGGAATTCTATATGCTTAATCAAATACTGTTCTCATTTTGATAGTTATATTTGTTCAATGTAATTAGATGTCTGTATCAGTTAGTGTGTCACAAATTCTGGCATGAAACTTTTGTACTTTAAGAGTATTAAATACCATGTTTTAACAATGTTTTTGAGCTCAGTCTAGTGGCATTGTAGTCTGAAGGAAGGGGCATCTTGAATTTTAGGCCAGTCTGTTTACACGCTGTGAGATGTGAGACACTGTCTCAAAAAAACAATTTTTAAGAATATATATATTAGAATGCTCAGGTGAGTCTTAAAAAGTGTTTCTACACTTACTATTTACTGATACCCAGACTGTAACTTTTTATTTTTGATGTAGTGCTTTACACACACACACACACACACACACACGAACAGAGAGAGACAGACGAGAGAGGCAGGCAGGCAGATGACTGATAGACAATTAAGCATTTTTAATCAGAATACTACTTGGGACAAGTATTGGTACATTTTAGTTTGTATTTCTAGAATATCAGAAACATTTGCTGAATGTGCGCCGAAAAAACATTGCAAACAAAAGGTGTGTGGATCTAGAACATTTAGGCAGAATGTTTTTATATTATTCAGTACATAGAGCAAGTACTTTCTAAATAATCTTGTAATTTGGTGATGCATCTCCAAACAGGCTGTTCATTTGTTATGGATATTCTCTGTTTTGGTTGCATTTTAGAGAAATTAAATAGATGAGAATGGTCAAAGAATATAATATTTTTCATTTAGAATAATGAGAAGTAGGCTGCATATTAGTGTTTTCATATTTACTTATTTTTAACAAACTGAAGAAATACAGCTTGGGTTAGCATGCTGGCTCAGCTAGGTACAGGTGCCTACTGCCAAGCCTCATGACCTGAGTTTGATGCCTGGGACCAACTCCTTTAGATTATTCTCTTACCTCCATATGCCTGTTATCCCTTCATCTCTAACAAATAAGTATTACTTTTTTTTTTAAAGGAAATACTCAAGATCATAAAACAAACAAGTGTTAATACTCTGGAACAGTACGTAGATTAGGTTTGTAGAGCATAAAGTTTAGTGCTTCATGGTTTAACTTTTGGAAACCAGTCCATCAGTGATATCCTGAATTCTACATTGTCTCTTACATTGATTAGGTACCTGGAATAATATGAAGATATCATAATAATGATACGTTGTCAACATGGGATGAATTTTCATTGTGACTGTAAAATTATCCTCCCTTAAATATTTAGTGATTATAATATGCTACTCCTCATTAAAAAAAATATGCTACTCCTTATTCAAACTTGTTCACAAAAGTGAATAAATTTTGTTTCAATATTGTTTAAATTTAATTTCTAAAAAAAATTGTATAGAAAAATGCCTTTTTCTAGTAAGATGAAATATCTTTTGTTAAACTGAAATGGTGAAAAGTAACATTTCAACTTTTGTTGGAACTAATATTTACCCGGAAGGTGAGAGAAGCTAGGAAGTTTATTATCCCAATTCTGTGCTTGGGAGAAAATAAATGTAAGGTTTGGTAGCTTCTACATTCTGTTTGTTTTTAATTGCCTCTAAATAATTTCCAGTTTCTCTGTTAAATGTTATTAGAACCTAAGTCAGGTAATAGTGGCAATAGCAGTAGTTTTAACTTCAGAGTTTACATGAGTAGCAATGTCTTCTCAGTCACAGAATGGAAACTCTGGAAGAAATGAGGAATACATAACATGCATTTGTTTGGTTTTAATATATTCTGAAGTAGAAAAAGAGTTGCTTGCAGATGATGAGTCATAGGAACCCTTGCTATAAAACCTTGCCTCCTTAGTCTTTTGAGAACAATGCAAAGGAAAATGCTTTCAGGATATTAGTGTAGTAGTTCTTTATCTAGGTTGTAATAAAGTATAATGATGAAATGACAAATATTTGTTTATCTTACAATGTTAATTCTAATTCATGTCTTTGTTACAAAGGAAGTCTTAATTATCATCACATAATATAATGTTGTTGAATGAATGCTAAAGAAAGGGTGAGATTGTTAGTAATTGAATGAAAAAGGAATTGGTAAGTATAGTTTGTTTATAGTTAAATTAGTTATGTTTTTAAAAAATTCTCACAAGTTCAGATTGTTTAGTTTACTTTTTCACTGTAACTTATGACAAAACAAACATATTACAATAAATGTTCTTTTTCTTTCCATTTTCTAGATGTGAATTACCTAACTGAAGAGATAGTATATGAAATTCTTGAATTATGTGGACAGAGTGGGGATTACTCTCCTTTAATTCGCGTAATTGGAAGAATTTTTTCTAGTGCTGAGGCGTTGGTTCAGAGCTTTCGGAAAGTCAAACAACACACTAAGGAGGAATTGAAATCTCTTCAAGAAAAGGATGAAGACAAGGATGAAGATGAAAAGGAAAAAGCTGCATGTTCTGCTGCTGCTGCTGCGGCTGCTGCTGCTGCTACCGCTGCTGCAGCTGCAGCTGCAGCTGCTGCCGCTGCTGCTATGGAAGAAGACTCGGAAGCGTCTTCTTCAAGGATGGGTGATAGTTCACAAGGAGACAACAATGTACCAAAATTAGGTCCTGATGAAGTGACTGTGGATATTGATGCTATTAGAAGGGTCTACACCAGGTTGCTCGCTAATGAAAAACTAGAAACTGCCTTTCTCAATGCACTTGTATATCTGTCACCTAACGTGGAATGTGACTTGACCTATCATAGTGTGTATGCCCGAGATCCTAATTATCTCAATTTGTTCATTATTGTAATGGAGAATAATAATCTCCACAGTCCTGAATATCTGGAAATGGCATTGCCATTATTTTGCAAAGCTATGTGTAAGCTACCCCTTGCAGCTCAAGGAAAACTGATTAGACTTTGGTCTAAATACAGTGCAGACCAGATTCGAAGAATGATGGAAACATTTCAGCAACTTATTACTTACAAAGTCATAAGCAATGAATATAATAGCCGAAATCTAGTGAATGATGATGATGCCATTGTTGCTGCTTCAAAGTGTTTGAAAATGGTTTACTATGCAAATGTGGTGGGAGGGGAAGTGGACACAAATCATAATGAGGAAGATGATGAAGAGCCCATACCCGAGTCCAGCGAATTGACACTTCAGGAGCTTTTGGGAGAGGAAAGAAGAAATAAGAAAGGTCCTCGAGTGGATCCACTAGAAACTGAACTTGGTGTTAAAACTCTAGATTGTCGAAAACCACTTATCTCCTTTGAAGAATTCATTAATGAACCACTGAATGATGTTCTAGAAATGGATAAAGATTATACTTTTTTCAAAGTTGAAACAGAGAACAAATTCTCTTTTATGACATGTCCCTTTATATTGAATGCTGTCACAAAGAATTTGGGATTATATTATGACAATAGAATTCGCATGTACAGTGAACGAAGAATTACTGTTCTCTACAGCCTAGTTCAAGGACAGCAGTTGAATCCCTATTTGAGACTCAAAGTCAGACGTGACCATATCATAGATGATGCACTGGTCCGGGTAAGTTTGACTGTTATTTAAAATCAGAATTAAACAAAAAGCTACAAAATGACATATTTCAGTGTATTTATTTTATCTGTGATTTTGAAAAAAAGATAGGAACATGTTGGTATTTCTGACTTATATTAATACACTTTTGCTGGTACTCACCAAAAACATTTGTTTTACTTGTTGTCTATTCTATTGAGTATTCTCTTTTTGAACCAGAGTAGGTTTTGTAGTGCTGGGGAGATGACTCAGTGGGTAAAGCATTTGTTATAAAAACATGAGGACTTAAGCTTGGATTCCCTAAACACATGTAAAACAGGAAATAGTAGAACCATTTGTAATATCTCCTAAAGCGAGATGGAGATGGAAGAATCCTCAGAAGCTTGGGATTATAACCTAGTATATAAAGTGGCAAACAAGTAGACCCTCTCTCAGCAGGTAGAAGACGAGGACTGATATTTGATTGCTTTGGCCTTCACATATGCATTTTCCCCTTTTAACATATATACCGCACATGTGTGCACACACATACACAAAGCAAAAAGAGAAATCTATTTTCTAAATTTTAAAAGCCAGCTCCAAGTGTTTCCGTTCAGAAGAAAAGACTCGTCGTTTTCAGAGACTGGAAGATTGGAACACATGTCAGATGGAAATGTGATAACCAGTGCTAAGAATGCGCGTAGGTGCAATTGGGAGAAATAATAAATCTTTATTGTAAAATTACAAGAGCTGCCTACCAAATTCCATTATGTGGAATTGTATTATGTGGAGTTGTATTATGACCTTGATGATATGATAGCAGGAGAGGGTTAGTCTATTTTGTTGGTAGTTTGGAGTTTTCAGACATTGACTGTCTTATATGACACTAGGATTTTTTTTTTTAACTGTAGTACTGTAAGTCTAGAGAATTCTGGAAAAGTAGCTATTTTGGGGAATTGGGGATTAATGTTAGCAATAGCAATTAATATCTAGAAGATTTAACTGGAAAAGAAGGAACTTCTAATCCCTAATTATTTTCAGATGATATTGATTCTTTTTCTGTTCCTTTATTCCACAGATGAAAAGAATTGCAGAGTCCCTGTCAGTTAAACCACATAATTGGTTTGCAAATTGCCAGTCATTTTAACAGAATTATATGTAACAAATTCAGGATATTTCTTAGTATTAATTATTCCTATCAAAGCTAGTTTTTTTATCAGTGAACTTGATGTAAAATTTAGTACCAGTTAAAATTGAAGTATCACCCTTATATACTAACTAATAATAATAACCTATAAACTAACAAGTAATATTCAGTTGAAAATGTTTTGTTTTCTTATGATGGATTTGTCTAAATATGAAAACTCATAAGACAACTAAATTCACATTTAATAAAAATTATTCACCTTTCTTAACTGATTTCTTCATGTTTTTCCTTTCCTCTTTTTTTCCCCTTAACATAGTGATATTAAGAGCCAGTAAAAATGTAGATATTGTTTGTAAATTTTTTAAATTATCTCTTGGGAGAAAATTAGCCTCTTCTTTATTTTCTAAAGAATTATTGAAATAAAATTATATTTAGCCTTATAATTATGCTAACATTCTTCCTAGTAAATACTGCTTGGTTATGTCAACTAGTTATATGCTTTGACATGTTATAATAATTCATTATATATCTGTACATTATATATCTGTACTATTACCAGTTTACAAAAGCTTACTTTCACAAGTCTGTGTGTCTGTCTCATTAATAAGTAGTAGAATTACAGAGAGAATTTTTGATTCTTAGGGGTTCTACCCAGCTTTTATTTCTTTTCTTATTTTGCTTCCTTTTTTAATATCCTCTTTTTCTTCTTTCTGAACCCTTTATAACACCCCCCCCCCAATTTTCCTTCCACTTTCAACGTACCAGTGTGAAAGTGTTAGAAATATAAGCATAGACACAGGACTTAGAGAACAAATTAATGGCACCCAGAAAATAGTAATTATATTGTCACACAGAAAGTTGGAGGTTTATAGCAAGCAGTATTTAGAAAGGTTCTTATTGATGAGCTGATAGAGTATGCTCTACTCTTTCTTTCTATGTCTTATTCTACACAAATCCCTTTTATTTTTTTAAACCTTGGTCTTTCTTACATAAAATAGCTTGGCATAAAATTTCTGTTAATTGTACTTTCTTATGGCCCAATCATTTTGAACTGCATAGTAAGGTTGTATAGAGAAGGAGAAATTAGAACTTTTGTAATCAATTCAACATTAATTAATAAATAATAAAAAGTTACAGTACCTAAGACTTAAGAGCTAAGTAGGAGATAATAAGTTACTCCTTAGTCTACAAATGAAGCCTAAAAAAAGATTACATATGTGTTTTTTTTTGCAGATTAATAGACAGAAGGTTAGTAAATTATGACTTTTATTTGATATAGAATGTTTATATAGCCTAGACTAGCCTTGCATTTGTGATCCTTTTGTTTCTGCATCCCTGCTTGAGTGCTAAATTTTTATGTGTACAAACACTCCTGGCCATTCATTTTAAGCAAAATGTGTCCATTGATTTCATGCTTCATTAAATTCAAATCAGTCTAACAACTCTTCCCCAACTGGTGTCTTTTTTTTTTCTTTTCTCAAAAATTTATTTATTTGTTTATTTTATAAATTACAGATTATTCACTTTGTATCCCAGCTGTAGCACACTTCCTTGTTCCCTCACAATCCCATGCTCTCACCCTCATCTCTTACCATGCCCCTTCCCAAGTCCACTGATAGGGCAGGTCCTCCTCCCCACACTCTGACCCTAGCCTATCAGGACTGGCTGCATTGTTTTCCTCTTTGGCCTGGTAAGGCTACCCCCCCCCCCCCCCCACACACACACACACTCAGGGGGAGGTGATCAAAGAGCCAGACACTGAGTTCATGTCAGAGACAGCCATTCTTCCCCTTACTAGGGAACCCACTTGGAACCTGAACTGCCATGGGCTACATCTATGTAGGGATTCTAGATTATCTCCATGCATGGTCCTATGTTGGAGTATCAGTCTCAGAAAAGACTCCTGTGCCCAGTTTTTTGTTTGTTTGTTTCTGTTGCTCTCCTGTGCAGTTCCTGTCCCCTCCAGGTCTTTCTATCTTCCCCTTCTTTCATGAGATTCCCTGCACTCTGCTCAAAGTTTGGCTATGAGTCTCAACATCTGCTTTGATACCTTGCTGAGTAGTCTTTCAAAGGCCCTCTGTGGTAGGCTCCAGTCCTGTTCCCTGTTTTCTCCCTCTTTCAGTGTCCGTCCTATTTGCCTTTCTGCATGAGGATTGAGCATCTTACCCAGGGTCCTCCTTCTTGCTTAGCTTCTTTAGGTATACAGATTTTAGTATGTTTATCCTATATTATATGTCTGATATCCACTTACAAGTGAGTATATGCCATGTGTGTCTTTCTGGTACTTTTAGAGGAAATCTCTTTCTGATAAGAGAATAGTCGGTGCATAAGTATAAGGTACTGTTTAAAAAAAAAAAAAAACCTTATAAAGTACTAGGTTTTAAAAACCCAATTTTATTCCTCCAAAAAAAAATAACTGCAATATTTCTTCTGAGTCTTGTTTTAATTGCTTTTGTTTTTTTTTTTTTGTTTTGCTTAGAAAATAATGCAGAAATAAATATTAATGAGAACTAGGTTCTATTTGAATAACAATCCTAATGTGAAAGTTTTAACAAAGTCTTTAAAAAAATAATAAGTAAAAGAAGGGGAAATGCTAATGAGATGTTTAGTGGATACAGTCATTTGCCACCAGGCTTGATGGCTGAGTTTGATCCCCAAAACAAATATGGTACTAAAGTTCTGACCCCCAAAGTTCATCTTGTGGCCTTCATGTTTGTTCTATGGCATACATGTCCCTGTACTACACAGTAAATAAATTACAGATGTTCTCTTTTTCCTCTTTTTCTCAAACAAAGCATTTTGAAAGATGTAACGTATATAAAATTTAAAGGTTGTTTTATAAAGAAGTAAAGATCAAATGTATCAAGGAAGAAACGTATTGTCAGCTATGAGATGCTTAGACTCACTTCACAGTTTAAAGGGGAAAATTGCCCAAAAATAAGAACACTACAAAAACAACAATAAAAGTTGGGGTCTTGCCTTTTAAGGATTCAGATTAGGAATTCTGATATGAAGCCAACAGGTCTACAGTTTAGATATTTTGATATATTTGTGCTCTAAACCAATGTTTTGGTGATGGTGGTTAGTACAGTTTATATATGATTTTGGCTATTTTTATTTACATGTTTAGAATATTGCCAGTATTTAAAATGGATAATGAAGTCAGAGTAACTAAAATATAGGTTGCTGGTGTTATGGGACCTGATTAAATGGATTAAGTTCTAGAATTTTCTGTAGTTAACCTGGAGACTAATAGGAATGGCTAAGATGTAGAACTGGGAAGAAAAGCTAAAAACAAAGAAAATAAAACAGGAGCTGGCACACACAGGTGATGAAAAAATGCGAAGAAAAAGTTGTTTGAATTGCTGCCCAATTTTCTCTCAAAGTCACTAGCCCCCCTTTATTAGGGTGTCTAAAAGAATTTTCTAACTCGGCTTTCGTAATTACTCTTTTGCAACACAAACTTGATTTTTATTAGTTGTCATACAGCGCTTTAATAATGGGATTTTCTCTGCTGTTCTAGGTATATTTAATATTGTTGTGGAATCATTAAATTGTTCTTAATACAGTTGTTACTAAAATTATCTAATAAAAATGAATGGAATCCCCACTTATCTTCAAAGTGATTTTTCAGAATCATAATGAGAAATGAAGTAGTTGGTATCATAATGGCTTAGCGTAATATAATTTAAAAGAATGAAATTCACCAAACTTCTTAGTGTTGTAGGAAAATGGAATTTAGAGAGATTCTTACTTGAAATGAATGTCATATTTGGGCTTAGAACCTAAGATCTAATCAATTGAGTCAGCCCTTAACTACTTAAACTTGAGGCTGGTCTTTATTGTTTTACAGAGAACATGAAAAAGTGAAATTCATCAAGACAATTACATTGTGATCAATTTATTTATCTACCAAAGTATATAAACTACTACTCTTTACCCATCTAAGAGTCTACACATTTTAAAATAGAGCTAATTCAAGTGCTGCTTTTACTTAAATAATCATATGATTAGGAGGCCTTTTTTTTTTTTCTTCAGTTTTATCAACATAGTGTTTGAGGTAGTAACTCAGGTTTTAGATGGACTTTAAAAATTTTTTTGACCTTTAACGATATGGGAATAGAATGCTTTTTTTTTTTTATCAATATATAATTTTATTTAGAGTTTTGGGAATGCTTTCTTATTAGGTCAACTTATAAATAACGATCTCTCTAGGATTTTGTGCTACCAATTAGAAGTTAAGGAAATTATTTGAACAGTGAGTGAGAACAAGAATTTTTAATAAGCAAAGAAGTCCAGTTAGGAAGTGGCAGTTACTACTGTATACAGTATAATAATACCGGTGCATTTTAATTTTGTCTAGTGGTTTCTATGAAGGCAATACTATTTATTTTATATTATACTTCAAGAAGTATGTATATAAAAATCCCTTACTGTATAATAAATGAGGTTAAGGGTGCATATAGATTTTTTGCAGAATTGAAATTGGCATATCCAACAGTTTTCATATATCCAACTACATATTAAACAAATTACTTTACAAATTAAGTTTTAAATAAAGTAATATAACAGTAATTTTTAGGTTCTACACTATTTGGTTGATGCAACAATGGCTTAAGTATTGTATGTATGTCGGGGGCAGAGAAGTTAGTGTTTCAAGTGCTACTTTTTAGTTTTAGATTTTGTATTTTGGAGACAGGGTTTCTCTAGCCATCCTTGGCTGTCCTGAAACTCACTCTGTGGACCAACCACACTGTTCTGAAATTTAGAGATCTGACTACCTCGCCTCCCGAGTGCTGAGATTAAAGATGTATATCACTACTGTCCACAGTTACTGTTTTTAAGAAAAAGAAAATTTAATGTGACTTCTTATGCAAATGGCTTTTGTCCATGGTTATTATTAAATTTATGCTTTGTTTTTCCATAACTACATTTTTTTTTTGCTTTTTTTTTTTTTTAAATAGGCTACTAATGCATTATCCTCAACCAAGATAAGAATTTACAAAATCAACTTTGGCACATTGAGAATGGTCTTAAATAGCTAATTGGACATTTTTACCTACAGAATTAAGCTGCCAACTATTTTTTAAATCATAACATATGAATATATCCTGATTGTGAAAAAAAATTTAAGAGTGTTGTTAAAAATATGGAAAGCCAAGGAAGAAAGTAAAAGTCACATAAAGTAGAAAATATACTATGTCTAGTTTCATTGCAGAAGTAGTTGAACCATGGTTTAAAGCTTACTGCCTGGATTATAGCCTCTCTTCTCTGAAGTACTGTCTCGTAAGAAATAGAGCCTTTCATTACTCAATGGACCATCTGTAATATTGTTGTAGCAGCCTACTTGCTAGGTGCTTATAGATACCAAACCAGTTTTATTTTTAAAATGATCCATAAATTTTATATAGTGCTGCTGCTGCTTTTATTCCTGGAATATTTTTGTTTTTAAAATTTTCCTGTTTAAACATTTTGAAAAAACTGGAAATACTTATTTGTTAATCTTACTTTAGATAGGGAATCACTATATGGAATTTTCTAGATAGATTAAACTGTACTAAGTTCACAGAGTTTGCATGCAGGGATTAAAAGAAAGCCACAAATTTAGACTCAATGGTAGAGAATTAATCTAAGCACTTCAATTATTAATTTATTTGATAACGTATTGTAATGTTTATTTTACATTTTAAACCAAAGTAAAAAAGATAGAAAATTATGTTTTTATTGATCACAATAGAACTTACTGAATTAATGCTTCTGTCAACCAGAATTGACAGGAAAAGGGTAGAGACTGATAGACGTGGACAGACATATTCTGTCTTAAGTACCAGCAAGCCTTTGAATCAGTAATCGGCATGTTTTAAAAGAAATAGCAAGCGAATGCACAAATAATATTGGATTTTTCCCTGCTAACTAATATTTTGATCACAGCCATTTTTCTTTAGTGATGGAAAAGCAAATGAAGTCATTAACTTAAAATCTCTTAAATTTTATTAAGTTTTCGCATAATAATAATAGTATTCTGGGTGGGACCAAATTTAAACTGAAATGATCATTGAAATTTTACGGTTCAAAGTTATTCTGTCTTAAGACAGGTTTCCAGCTAGCACTGTTGTCATAGTTCTGATTTCCATTTCCAAGATTAATTTTGAATCTATATTTTTGGCTTTGTAGTCTCAGAACTAATCTACCTTTTGAGCTTTTGGGACATAAAATTATGAATTTTTAAAAATAATGTATATTTTTAAATGATAATATGTTATTAATAATTTTACAGGCTCTTTAGAAATTATATATTTTTAAGTCTTTATTATCTTGTAGTAAAAAGAGTAGTACCTATTTCTTAGTACATTAGAAAGTAGGCTTGATTTACTGAAGCTTAATAGTTAAATGTTAGTTTTTAGTTACAATTGGGACTTGTAAAAGAGTATTTAGTTTCTTACGTTCAGTAACAAAATTACATGAAAAATGAATTCTATAATTACTGGCCTGAAAATTATGTATTTGAGGTGAGAAGGTAGATCAGTTAGTAGAGTGCTTATAACACCTGAGTTTAATCCACTTTAATCCTGTTGAAGAAAATGAAAATAAAGTGTGCATTGTAGTTCCAACTCCAGATGGGCAAGTCCTGGCAGACGCCTGGGGCTTTTTGATAGTGCAGCGTAACCTTATCTGCCAGTGAGAGACCCTCTCCAGACAAGCAAGGTGGACAGGTCCTGAGGAATAACATCTTAGGTGGAAGCACACGTCTATTTGCTCACTGGACATACAAATGATATAAAGAAGACCAAAACAGAGCTTCTTTTAAGAGTAAATTTGTAGGAGCCTAGAACCCTCAGATGAAGATATCCAGGGAGTAATTTCAACCATTTCCCCCCCACCCACCCAAAAAAATGTTTTGGCTACAACCCCTACTAAGAAATTTATTGCTTTGTAAACACAGTATATACCTGTGTGTTGAAATAAATTTTGCCAAAAACAGAAGGTCCTGTTACAGTTTGGAGTACATTACATTTTTTTTTTTTTTAATCCTTACTGGTTGCAGATCATTAAATGATTGCAGCTAGCAGTTTTTAAAACAGATCTAGGAGAACCAAGCCAGATCATGAATTTATGAAATTTTAAATTTTTATAAATATTAGAATATAGAAAAAGGACTGTTACCTATAGCATTTGCTTTGAGAATCTAATGTACTTATTCCAGTGCCATTTACACTTTTCAAAGCCATTTTAAATTCCTTTTTAGAATAGTTAGTAAAAGCTTAATATCCTTAAATGTTTTGTCAAACTTTGATTTTTAAGGTTACATTTTTTCTTTTAAAGCCAGCAGATGTTTGGAAACAATGTTGAAAAAATTTGAATAGTTATGAATATTATCTGCAAAGTTTAGGTACATTAAAAACAACTTACATTTTAAATATGACACCTTAGAATTTAATATTAATTTCATAGTAGACTGAAGTTAATGCTAATGGATCAGATTTATTTAATTTTTAGATGAAGAATAAAGAAATTATCAAGTATATGTTTCCCCTGCCTTTGTGAAAAATGTAGATATTGTCACATTATAAGTCACCAAAAAGTAGCTACAATTATAAATTTGTTTTGGCAGATGGGTAGTTGTGTTAACAAAATGGTCTTGATGTGTAATCCAGGATTACCTAGGGTTTATGATTTTCCTCTCTCATAGGCTTGAACAACCACATCTCGCTTTCCAATATATATTTCTTAATTGAAATTATTTCACTTATAATATGACAGCTAGGAAGGCTTAACTTTTTGTATTTCCTTTCTAATTAGTTGTAGATCTACAATAATTTGTACTAGTAAGCAATGGATTGGTCACATTTCTGTACTTGTTTTTGCTAACATGACTAGCCAAATGAATTGACATTTTGGTGCCCCAACTTTTTTTTAGCTTTTAAATACCAATGTATTATTATATTTTATAAAAAACATAGTAGAAAATTTAGTTACCAAAATTAGAAGTAACCATTTTATGCAGTGGTGGTTTTATGTATATATGTTATGTGATATATGTGTTTGGTTCATGCGAATGAGTGTGCTGCTGTTTATACCCATGTGTGAACATGTGGAAGGGCCAGTGTATGATGCCAGGTGTTTTTTTGTTTGTTTGTTTTTAGATAATAAGATTATTGAGTGAACTAGAAGCTCACCATTTTGGTTAAGCTGGCTAACCAGTACACTTTAGAGATCTGGCTTGTTCCCCAGCCCACATCACTTAAAAGATAACAGAAAGGCATAACTGTTTGCCTGTTATAATAATAATTTATATGTCTACTATAATTTCTATTAGTAAACAATATATAAGTCACATTTCTATATTTGGTGTTGCAGGCATCAGTGTCCATGCCAGAAATTTTACATGGCTGCTAGGTATTCAGAGTAAGGTGTTAATGCTTGCAGATAAAGTATTTTTACCAACAAATCTATGTCCCCAATACTCTGGCATACTCTTTTGGGGCTACCAGTTTGCTTCTTGTTTCTATTCAGAAACAAAATTGATTCCTACAACTGCGTATTTTTTCCTGCTTGTACTTTGCTTTCATCCTGTTAACAATGGTCCTCTTTTTTTATATTTTCAACCAACAGCTAGAGATGATTGCTATGGAAAATCCTGCAGACTTGAAGAAGCAGTTGTATGTGGAATTTGAAGGAGAGCAGGGAGTAGATGAAGGAGGTGTCTCCAAAGAATTTTTTCAGTTGGTTGTAGAGGAAATCTTTAATCCAGATATTGGTAAGTGTTAGTGCTGTGATTATGGTATGTTAGTCTTTTGAATTATGAACTTGATTTAGAAATAATCTCAGCTAAATAAATAGCAAAAGAATTGGCTGTTTTACCTATAATTACAGATAACAAATATGTCTGCTTCAGGAACTGTTCTGTCATATGTTCAGGTTCTTCCTTAGTTTACTTCTTGGTATTGGTTAAGTTTAATTTGAAAAACCTTACAGTGGTGAATTTGAAAGAACTGGTCTTGGTTTTGGCTTTTTAGATAGACTTTTTAAATTATATTAGTGCTTTCTGTCCTAAAATGCATGATCCTCCTGTTTTACTTTACCCAGTGGTAAGGTATGAAATTCTCTTTCCCCCAGCATGTTAGACATTGTTTAAAATGTTTTCCTACAAAACAAGTGAAAATAAACTTAGAAAAATTAGAAGGCATATAAATTTGTTGTAAAATTTTTTCATGTTCAGTTTTAAAAAGACAAATCTGTATTTATTAATGCTCACATGTAAAGTAATGATGATAGAAAAATGTCTAAGTTTGGCTTTGAGTAATGAAGATTATGTGAAGCTGAAAGATCACAAAATGTTTTTTTTAAAGTATATTAGCTCATATTTGATATGTATGTATGTATTATTACAATTTATTCAGTTTGTATCCTGGCTGTTCCCCCTCCCCAGTCCCACTTACCCTCCCTCTTCTCCACCTATTCCCCTCCCCTAGCTCACTGATAAGGGAAGACCTCCTCTCCTTCTGTCTGACCCTAGACTATCAGGTCTCATCAGGGCTGGCTGTATCATCTTCTGTGGTCTGGCAAGGCTGCTCCCCCGAGGGACAGGTGATCAAAGAGCTGGCCACTGAATTCATGTAAGAGACAAGCCCCTGATCCCTTTACTAGGGAACCCACTTGGAGATGGAGCAGCCTATGGGCTTCTTGATATGTGTCTTAAGTAACTTAAAGTTACTCAATTTTGTCGAATTGTTTTACTACTTGATCATAAGTTCGTTTCTTACCCAATTTTCAGTCATTGAGTGGATAACATGATAGTAAAATAATTTTTGTCAAAGATTGCAAAAAAAAAAACCCTTTGAAAATAATAAAACTATAAAAAGACCTTTACAGAAATGTCATCCAGCTTCTCTGAATCTTATACCACCAATTAATATAAGATACTATGTATGCAGTTTTTTCGCATAGATGTAATAGAAATAATTATATCTACTGTATTTAAGGTCTACATTTGTGATTTTTGTTCAAAATTAATAATCTAAATATATTAGTCTTTAAAAAAGTACAAATGTTTTAAAAATTATTTTTTATAGGTATGTTCACATATGACGAAGCTACAAAATTATTTTGGTTTAATCCATCTTCTTTTGAAACTGAGGGTCAGTTTACTCTGATTGGCATAGTCCTGGGTCTGGCTATTTACAATAACTGTATACTGGATGTCCATTTTCCCATGGTTGTCTACAGGAAGCTAATGGGGAAAAAAGGAACTTTTCGTGACTTAGGAGACTCTCATCCTGTAAGTTGTTTGTCATTCTTTAAATAGTCTTTAAGATATTATCTAAATACAGAAATATATCTCAATTTATATAAAAATGTTTTTGTTTAGAATCTTTTGATGACATTGCTATCCAGTATGGTAATGTACTTTTAATCTGGTTAAGTATAATGAACACTTAAAATTGTGTTGCTTTTTTAGGATGTTTTTTCTAGATTGCGTCATGCATCTTTTGATTGACCTCATAATGAAATGTTGGAAGCATTATGTTTTCAGTGTAACCTCCGAGTCTGCCTAGGAAAATGTGCATTTCCTAGTCCTTGATAGATACAGCTGATGTGTTTTTCTTTCCTGGTACCTGCTCCCAACCTGAAAACATTGGATGTTCTAGAGCACAGTATGAAATCTGTTGCTGAATTGATGATTTGAAGAATTTCCAAGCAAAGTTTGACTTATTATCAATGACAGCCTTTTCTGTCTTACTAAACTACTTGGAAGACGGGAGATATTTTGGGGATGATTTTTGTTGATAAATTGTTTCTACAAAAAAATGAAAAATACTTTTAAATTTGTTTTACCAGTTATTTGATAACCTCATTTCTCTTCTTGTTAGGTTTTATATCAGAGTTTAAAGGACTTACTGGAATATGAAGGGAATGTGGAAGATGATATGATGATCACTTTCCAGATATCACAAACAGATCTTTTTGGTAACCCAATGATGTATGATCTAAAGGAAAATGGTGATAAAATTCCAATTACAAATGAAAACAGGAAGGTAATAAAATTTTTATGTTATTGTTTCATAAATATCTAATTTCAAATCAGTATTCTTGCAAAGTTTTCAAAGAATTATCTAATATGGTTTGAAGCAGGAACAAAAAAATGTCCACGTGAACAAATTAATCTAAATAGTAAAGCTATAGTTTGCTAACTTTTAGATAATAGCTAATGTGAGTGTACACAGTTAACTGCTAATTCTCCTTTCAAGAAAGAGTAAACAGACTAGGAGAGAATGAATAGGTAAATATATAGGTAAATATAGCACAGCACCAGAAGTAGGGCATTACCCTATTAAACCTTAGAGGTCTACAGGTCCTAGTGATTAAGAACCTATTTAGTAGTAGACATACTTCTCATGTGAAGTTTAATTATATATCTAAAAATTATTCTTTACATTTGGTTTCTGTCAACTTAAAAAGGTATCCATTTGGGAATAGGAAATATTCTGAGCACAATAAGAAAATTATGGTACATAGAGTAAATTTAAGAAACATGTAAGTTTATATTATTTTTTGGTAAAATATTATACTGTCAGGAAACAGAATACATTTTGGGGGGTTCTCTTTAAATTTTTTTTTTTTTTATTACAATTTATTCACTTTGTATCCCAGCTATAGACCCCTCCTAATCCCACCCTCCTTCCCTCTTCTCCTCCCATGCCCCTTCCCCAGTCCACTGATAGGGGAAGTCCTCCTCCCTCTCCATCTGACCCTAGCCTGTCAGGTCTCATCAGGACTGGCTGCATTGTCTTCCTCTGTGGCCTGGTAAGGCTGCTCCCACTCAGGGAGAGGTGATCAAAGAGCCAGCCTCTGAGTTCTTGTCAGAGACAGCCTAGTCCCACCCTCATGACCCACTCTCCCCCTTCCCACCTCCTTTTCTCATAGAATGGGAGGGCACCCTCATGGGAAACTTGCCCATACTGGTACATCAATTCCCAGCGGGACCAAGCCCATCCTTTCCCATTGAGGCTAGACAAGGAAGCCCATGTGATCCAGAGGCAGGCAATAGAGTCAGAAGCAGCCACTACTTCTACTGTTAGGGGACCCACATGAAGAACAAACTACACTCCTTCTACAAATGTGTAGTGGCCCTAGGTCCTGCCCATGCTTGCTCTGTGGCTGTTGGTTCTGTCTTTGTGATCCCCATGGGCCCAGGTTATTTTACTGTGTAGGTCTTCTTGTGGTGTCCTTGGTTCTGCTGGTTTCCTCAGACCTTCCCTCACACTCTTCCCCAAGTTGGGTCTGTTGTCTGGCTGTGGGTTTTGTATCTGTTTCCATCATCTGCTAGGTGGATACTCTCAGGAGATACTTATGCTAGGCTTCTGTCTGCAAGTGTAGTAGAGTGACAGTATTGTTACTATTGTCAGGGTTGGCTTGCTCTCATGGCGTGGGTCTCAAATTGTACTTCGTCATTGTTTGGCCATTCCCTCGATCTCTGACCCATCTTTATCCCTGTGGTACTTGTAGGCAAGGCACATTTGGGTTGAAGGTTTTGTGGGTGGGCTGGTGTCCCTCTCCCTCCACTAGAAGTCCCTTCAGGCTCCATATGTCCTGCTCCTAGGAGTCTCAGCTAGATCACTCATATAGACACCCAGAAGCCTCCCCCTTCCCAGAGATACCCTCCTATTTATTTCCAGTCTCTCCCAGCCTTAGCCCCTTCCCACCCTTGACCCCATCCCTGCTCCCCTCCTAATCTCCCACCCAGTACCCTCCCTTCACTTACTTCAGATGACTATTTTATTTCCTCTTGCAGATGGTTAACTGCCACGTGGATTCTAGAAGTTAAACTTATATCCTAAGAGTTGCTAATGCTCTTAACTACGGAACTAACTCTCTACAAATTTTATTTTTTAAATGTATTTTAAAAAAAATACTGTTGAAGGTTTTCTTTGGGAGTTGGGATTAAAACCACTATGTAGCCTTGGAGCTTATTGATCTGTATAACATGTAATTTATTGTTGTTAATGTTTCCACAGGAATTTGTCAATCTTTATTCAGACTATATTCTCAATAAATCAGTAGAAAAACAATTCAAGGCATTTCGCAGAGGTTTTCATATGGTGACTAATGAATCTCCCTTAAAGTACTTATTCAGACCAGAAGAAATTGAATTGCTTATATGCGGAAGCCGGGTAAGAAAGATATCTTTAAAAAAAACAAACCTCATCATTTTTTTTTTTTTTAATGGTGTGCTCTAGATGTTAAGGTGTATTTTTTTTTTTTCTATAATTTTCAGAATCTAGATTTCCAGGCACTAGAAGAAACTACAGAGTATGACGGTGGCTATACCAGAGAATCTGTTGTGATTAGGTGAGGTGTTTAATTCTTAAAAAAGGAAGATTTTATTCATAAAAGAAGTGAATGTGTACTTTTGTTATTCAGTCCTGTATCTGTAGGAATTGGTTCCCAAACAGGCTCAAAGGCTTACACCTTTGAGACCTGTAAATTTAATTATATTACCAGTTTTCATATAGTCTAATGATTTATTTCATGAATTAAGTGATTTAAGTCTCATATTTTCTCCTGCTTTTAGTTTATTTTTGGTAATTTGTAAAATAGTACATTTAGTCTTTTAGATACTTGGGAAGAACCATGTATTTATATAATTATGAACTATTTTCAGGACACTAGTACCAATACTAACTTTCTCTAGTCAAATGCCCTTTTTAATGTGTCTGCTTCTCTGTATTGTGTTACTATCCAATTCTGAAAGAATGTTTTTTTCCAATCTCCAAATGACAGTGGTTAAAATGGCAGCGATGTACTTTTGCCATCCACTGTTTGCATGAAGTCAGAGGCATTTATACAAGTACCTTTCTGGAAAATCACTAGAGCTGTAAGACTCAAGTATGTGAACAACAGAATGAATATTAACTATGTTTATAATGATACATTATGTTTAATAGTTTTATATTACAGAATTTTTTGTTATTTAGGTTTGTTGAAGATTACTTTTGCTTTGCTTTCTAACAAAACAAAATTGTTTACTTACGGCAACCATTATATTGCTGATCAGTTTCAAAAGAGATCCATAAAAGGGTTGAACATGGTAATAGGAATGCCTTACTGTTAATATCGTAGCATCGCTACAGTAATGCTGATGTAAGATAGGGCTTGTTACAGAATTACTAAGAGAATACTAACATCACAATATATTCCTTTTAGACCAGTAGAATATCTTGGACTTTTCCTTCTGAATAAATTATCTAAGAAATTAAAGTTTTGTACTTTTGTAGCAATACCATTCTAATGTACTGCATACCTTAAGATCCGTGAATTCAGAGTTTCATGGCAGGCAAGTTAGAAGAGTACCATAGCTTCAAACTTAACAGTTTCTGATATCTTAAACTCTTTGAAACTACTTCAATGTTCTGATTTTTGTCAGTATAAATATTGTGAAAACTTGGGAGTTTATAGTTGTAAAAAGTCAAACACTAAAATAATCTTCTCTTCCCCTAGAAAAATTATCTCATGTATTTTAGAATAAATGAATCTTTCTCACTATTTATCTTTTTTCCCCCTCCAAAATCTTGTGGTAGCTTAATTGCTCTTTAAAGAATGGAACTCAGTGGCTGGTTCTTTGATCATCTCCCCTTGAGGTGGGGAGCAGCCTTACCAGGCCATAGAGGAAGACATTGCAGCCAGTCCTGATTAGACCTAATAGTCTAGGCTCATAGTGAGGGGAGGAGGACCTGCCTTATCAGTGGACTGGGGAAGGGGCATGGGAAGAGATGTGGGAGGGTGGGATTGGGAGGGGTTTTAGGGAGGGGGTTACAGCTGAGATACAAAGTGAATAAATTGTTAAAAAAAAAAAAAAAAAAGAAAGATGGAAAAGAATGGTTCTCTAAACATTACCAATATGGTCTTAGTCATAATACTAATACTGATGTATGAGATAAGGTTTAAATACAGTGAAATATGCAGAAGTTTACTAGACAATTTGGAAATTCAGATAATTATACTCTTACCACATCAAGATATGAACTGTTATCCAAGTACCTGTGATTTTTTTTTTCCATTTGTTTCCTGTCCCTGAGAGGCAGTTGATTACTGTTTAAATTTCTGTAACAGTAACTAGGTTGCTTTCTTTCTCTCTCTTATTTCTTTATTCCTTCTTTCCTTCTTTCCTTCTTTCCTTCCTTCCTTCCTTCCTTCCTTCCTTCCTTCCTTTCTTCCTTCCTTCCTTCCTTCCTTCTCTTCTTTTTCTATTTAATGTTTCTGAATTTAATATACATGGAATCACAAAGTATGCATTTTTGAAATTCATCCATTATTGCACTAATTTAGTGCATTTTTAAAGGCAAAGTAATGTTTTAAATGATTGTATGATGTTTGCTTATTAAATTACTGATGGCGATTTGATTGTCTTTAGATTGTTGCTATTACAAATAAAGGTATCTATTCTTATTGTCGAATTGTTTTCATTTCTTCTGGACAGTCAAATGGGTGGAAGGTTGTTGCATAGTACATACATTTTTAACTTTTAAGAAGCATGGCAAGAATATTTTGTTGCGAAATGGCACTGCTCTTTTACCCTAGGATGATTGGCAGTGCCAGCACTCAGCTCTACATCTCATTTATCTTTGGCTTTATTTTCTTGGAGGAGTGTGAAGTAAAATTTCATTAAAGTTTTAAGTTTGTATATCTCTGAAGACTCATGATCTTTAGCTGGATTTAGGTATTTATTTTTTAGCCATTCATTTGTGAATCGTCTTCCCCATTTTTCTTTGCATTGATTGTGAACTTTTTCTTTTAAAATATATTCTTTATAAAAGATCATTGCTAGCATATTATACATGTGTTCTTCTCGTCTGGCGCTTTCGTTTTCTCACTGAATTTCAGTTTTATTGAAAATGAGCTTTGTGTGAGTTAATTCTAGAGTTGGTTTTGCTCTCTGCTTATCCATTTGTTCTTTGGTGAAAATCACACCTTGTTGATTCCTTTACCTTTAAGGCACAAGTCCATAAATCAGCTGGAGTGAGCCCCTTCATTTTGTCATTGTTCTCAGTTGTTTTCATTACTTTTACTTCAATATAAATATTAAAATTTGTTCAGTTTTACATGAATAAGGTAAACTCTTTGAAATATTGATTTGGATTGCTTTTAGTTTGAGAATTGTCATTTTCATCAGTTTGGATTTTCTAAACCTCAAGCGTGACTGACATAAACTTTCCATTTATTTATAACTTAGTTTCTTCCAGCAGTGTTCTATAATTTAAGTGTGGAAATAATATGTTTAGTTTGGATACATTTAAATATTACATGTTTCTTATGTATTATTTCTGAGACCAAGCTTTTAATTACTTCAATTCTTTAAAAACCTCTCAGATAATTCAAACATCTTATTTATTTCTGTTGACATTAGTTGTTTTAATTTCCTTTTCATAGTTTTCTTGTTTGGTTTTTGGTTTTTGATTTTTTTTTTTTTTTTTCATCTTAAATGGATTTTTTTCCATGTATTGTATTCTTGTTGTGGTTCTTTTCTCCTTAACCCTCCCAGGTCTTCCCTACTTCGCCTTGTATTTAGAGCCAAATATTTTCTGTCTCTTGTAAGAAAGCAAACACTCATCTAAAGAATAATAGTACAGTAAAGATAAACAAACAAATTGGGATATTTCAAAAAAACCCAGCAAGAAAAAGAGCCAGAGAAAAAAGTCACATACTCATATAGATGTAGAGCCACACATTTGCATAAGTCTCATAAAAATGCAAAATTCTAAGCCATAATACATAATCAAAGGACCTTTAAGATAGGGCGGGAAATACCCTGACATAACATTTTGAGACAGAGAACCTATGTAGTGGCCTTTGAGTTAGTTTTTTGTAGGCCATCTGCTGGTGAGAATGGGACTCTCCCCTAATAGTGGTATGTTTCTCCAGCAAAACTCCCTTATAGAAAACTAATTTTTTGTTTACAAGTGGCTACCAATTGGAGATAGCCTCTGGATTAGGTATGGGTGTGTGCGTTCACTTTTCAACTTAGCAGCACATCTGGTACAGACCAGTGCAGACCATTTCTGCATGCTGCTAGTCTCTGCATTTATATGTGTAACAGCCTTGTAGTGTCAAGAAACCCTTGATTCCATCCTCATCTGGTTTTTACATGATGTCCTCCTTAACCACAGATTTTCCTGAGCCGAGAGGAGAGGTCATTTGATGGAGACATCCCTTTTTAGGCCTGAGTATTCCAAAGTCTCTCACTGTCTGCATATTTTCTCCCTGTGGGTCTCTGTTTTTGTTCCTGCAGCAGACGGAACATCAGCTTCTCTGATAATGGTTGAACAGGGCATGGCTCTATGAATGTAGCAAAATGTTGTTTGGAGTCATTTTTATTACTAAATTCCTTTAGCCTCTAGGTCTCTGGGCCATGTGGTCTCAGTTCTTAGTCATCCAAGAAATGTTGGATATGAGTTCTAGCTCATTGAGTGGGCCTTATATCAGATCAGATACTTTTGGTTACTCAAGCTTTATGCCACTATTGCACTCTTGTATCTTGCAAGCAGATCACTTGTATAGATGAAAGGATTTTTAGGTGAATTGATGTTCTCTATTGGTAGTGTGCAGAGTACCTTTAAGTACCATGAATACTAGTCGATAGGTAGGTTTTGTTGTTCAACATTTCCACTGTTAAGTCAAGAGACTTATGATCCTTATTCTGTTTTGGTTTTTCACTTTTGTAAATTGCTCTACTAACAAGCTGATGTTCTTAGACTTTGGTTCTCATTTGTACTGTTTTGTTTATCTGATTATACCCAGGCTCCTCCTAGTCCTTTCTGGTGTGCTTTCTGGTGTTCCTTTCTGGTCTTCTCTCAACTGAGCTGTATATACATCCTGTTTTTGAATAGAGGAAGAATATTCCCCAGCTATTTGCATGTTGAGGAATATCTTCATGTAGCTTGTTGCAGGCTTCCTGTTGCTGGTGTCTCTAGCTGCACCTCAGCCTGTGTGGTTATCTTGGCCTTACTTACTGGTCTTTAAGACTCACAGGACAGGAATGCACACTTCAGGGACAGAACAAGTCATAGGAGAATATTCCTCAGTGTCTAGTAAGACTGTGTATTTGAATCAGAAAGACTGTCTAGCATGGTACAACTCAATTGCTTTTTGATTCTGAAGATTTTCAGTCTTTCTAAATTGGCTTTTTAAAAGATTCTAAATTTTTTATATTCACTCTTACACATATTTTTAAATTTAGGTTTACTTTATATTTAGTATAACTTTTAAATTTTCTTACTAATTATACCTTAGTTCTGTCACTTCTTTTAAAGGTTTCTTTCTGTTAACGTTTTCTGTACTTTGCATTTCTGAAGTAGTTGATCTTTCATAGCCATTCTGGTGGGTGTGAGGTGAAATCTCAAGGTTTTTCTGACTTGAATTTCCCAAATGACTAAGGATGTTGAACATTTCTTTAAGTGTTATTCCTCTATAGAGAATTCTCTGTTGTCAAATAGAAATGTTAGGTAGTTGTCAAAAAGAAATGACTAAGATCAGAATTCTCTGTTTAGCTCTGTAACCCATATTTAAATTGGATTACTTGGTTGCTGTTTAACTTCTTAAGTTCTTTATATATTCTGGATGTTAGCCCTCTGTCACATGTAGGGTTAGTGAACATCTTTTCCCAGTTTTCTTGTTGGCATGGATTACAGATAGTTATTTTTATTACAGTTTTCTCTTGGTTTAGCAGAAGATTCTCATAGATTTTGGAAATGTGAATAGGATGTTGTCCATTCTAAATACATATTTTTTAATTAAAGATTTTAGTGTCAGGCATAACACCAAAGGGATAATTTGATCAGCAATTGTTTTCCAGTAGAATTTGTGGTCTTTTCAGGTTTTTTTTTTCTTATAATAAAAACAATTGCAACATTTCTCTTAAATAACATAACCAGACCTGGTCACCATGATTTATCTACTTTCTCCATGATCTTCCATGATGCTTGTAGTTTTTCCTCCGTAGATGATTGATTAGGTCTAGTTTCAGAGCCTTACTACAGTGTGAGAAGCCTTTTTCTTTTCTTTTTTTTCCTTTCTATTTTTTCATGCTACCCAACTTGCAGAATAGCTTTAAATTTTTTCTTTCACATTCATGTAACTTTTATTGCCACATTTTCTTTTTTTAATTAAATTTTTATTTTTTATATTAATTACACTTTATTCACTTTGTATCCCAGCTGTAGCCCCCTCTCTCATGCCCTTCCAATCCCTCCCTGCCTCATCTCCTCTCATTCCCCTCTCCAAGTCTACTGATAAGGAGAGGTCCTCCTCCCCTTCTATCTGATCTAGTTTATCAGGTCTCATCAGGACTAGTTGCATTGTCCTCCATGGCCTGGCAAGGCCGCTCCCCCCTTGGCAGGGGTTGGGGAGGTTAAAGACCCCACCACTGAGTTCATGTCAGAGACAGTCCCTATTCTCCTTACTAGGGAACCCTCTTGGATACTTAGCTGCCATGGGCTTCATCTGAGCAGGGGTTCTAGGTTATTATATCCATCAGTGGTCCTTGGTTGGAGTATCTGTCCCAGAAAAGACCCCTGTGCACAGATATTTTGGTTCTGTTGCTTTCCTTGTGGTATTCCTATCCTCGCCAGGTCCCACTATCTCCCTTTTTTCATAGGATTCCCTGCACTCTGCCCAAAGTTTGCTTAAGAGTCTTAGCATCTGCTTTGATTCCCTCCTGGGTAGACTCTTTCAGAGGCCCTCCATGATAGGTTCCAGTCCTTTTTCCTGTTTTCTCCTTCCAATGTCCATCCTGTTTGTTTTTCTGAGTGAGGATTGATCATCTTACCCAGGGACATCCTTCTTGCTCAGCTTCTTTAGGTGTATATTTAGGTGTATAGTATATTTATCCTATATTTTAGGTCTGGTATCCACTTGTAAGTGAGCAATATCTCACTCAAGATGATCTTGTCTAGATACCACCATTTGCCCGTAAATTTCATGATTACCTTGTTTTTAATTGCTGAGTAGTAGTCCATTGTGTAAATGTACCACAATTTCTGTATCCATTCCTCTGTTGAGGGACATTTGGGTTGTTTCTAGGTTCTGGCTATTACAAATGAAGCTGCTACAAACATGGTTGAGCAAATGTCCTTATTGTGTACTTAAGCTGCTTTTGGATATATGCCTAGGAATGGTATGGCTGGATCTTGAGGAAGCACTATTCCTAATTTTCTGAGAAAGCACCAGATTGATTTCCATAGTGGTTGTACAAGTTTACATTCCCACCATTTTTAAAAATAATTTATTCTTTGAGAATTTCATACATGTGTACATTGTGTTTTGATAATATTTACCCCTCATACTCTCTTCCAACTTCTATCAGATTCATTTTACTCCTTACACATCCTCCCAACTTTAGGCCTCCTTTCTAAAAAGTAAACCCTTGAGTACAGAACTAGTACCACCCAAGTCTGAATGCATATTAACCCATCATTTGGAACGTAGTCCAGGGACACACCACAAAAGAAAATCTTTGGCAACAGCCAGTAGCTCCTAAGACCCGCATAGGATTTTTGTCCTGGCGGAAATCTCAGGGTGCTGTAGACTACTTTTTTCCTGCCAAGCCCCAAAGAGTAACTCTACAAATAGATGCCTTTTATTCAAATTTGTGCAAGGAATTCTTGTACAAGTTCCTTGTCCAGTTTCCTATTGGCTGTGTATCCCATTAATATTTCTTCGGTGTGGGTGTTAGTTTTGCATGAACCAAGGGGATGAGGAGGAGGGGTTAGGCCATTACAATGACACAGGATTCGAGAAAACCTGGAAATGTTACAAAACTTTTGGAAATTGAAGTTTTAGAAATATATGTTTAATGTCAAAGTAATTATTTACAGCAATAAAATACCAACATTTGGGTAATAACAGTATAGGAGAGGCCAGGCATGGTAGTGCATGCCCTTAATCTCACAGAGGTGTACTTGACTGCCTCCCCAGTGCTGGTCTACAAAGTGAGTCAGTACAGATAGGGCTACACAGAGAAACTCTGTCCTGGGAAAGGGAGAGTGAGGTATAACAAATTGAACTCCAATTACAGACTTGGAAAGTGTGATGTCTTTCTCTTGAGATATATAATAAAATATAGTATATGTTATATAATATATATTTTAATATATATATTGTGTGTATGTGCATGTACTCTGTGTGTATGTGCACACATGCTCTTACATGGGCTTACATATCATAGAGCTAATGTAGATGACAAAATATATAATGAAGAAGTTGACAGCTTTCATAACAAGTGCCTTTAAATCCTGAATAATCTATCCAGCCCTCTTCTAAGATTATTGTGGAAAGAGCATTAAAATAAAACATAAAATACATTCTGTTGCCAACTAAAAATAATTTTGAACTTTTTCTAAAATCTCAATTTTTTTAGCTTTGAATTAGTGCTATATTCATTGTAAAGATAGCTAATTCAAGCAAATAAACATTGTTCATTATGAGCTTCCATGTTGTTTTTTGAGCTTAGAGTAACATAAACATATAGGTTTTACTCAGCCAGATATTCTATCTCTAAGAAACTGCATGTGGGATAAATACTAATATAACCGTTTTGCTCAGAAACAACACATAGAAAGTACATTTATATTCCTACTATTAAGTGTGATTTTTTTTTTTTAATTTGCTTTTCTTATAATCTAAATCTGTTACCACCTTGCTTTCACTAAGTTGAGTAAGGAATGAGTAAACAGCACAGTGAAAGAATGACAAATAATATATTCTGGGTGAGATTGGCATTCACTGTAACATTAATGGTCCTTAATGATGTTGGTACTGTGAGCTTTTGTTTGTAATGAATGTCAAATTAAAAACAGTATTTTATCTTTTTTCATTAGGGAGTTCTGGGAAACTGTTCATTCATTTACAGATGAGCAGAAAAGACTCTTCTTGCAGTTTACAACAGGCACAGACAGAGCACCTGTTGGAGGACTGGGGAAATTGAAGATGATTATAGCCAAAAATGGCCCGGACACAGAAAGGTAATTATTGAGCTGCAATTCTCTACCTTCTGTAAACCTTTTTACCTCATGCTACACACATGAGCAGAGCCAACATTAAGCCTCTGTGTACTTTTCTTATATTATATAGAAATATACAAGTCAACAAAACATTAGTGGAGAATGTTGAGGCAAGTTTTTAAAAATTGGCATACTTAACTAATTATGGAGCTGATATGAGAAAGCCTTATTTAACAAGAGTTTCATAATTTTGACCTTTTATTGTATCTTTTTCCCACTAAATACTGCACTATTTTATGGTGGGGCTGGAAACTGTATCTTTAGTAGTATGTTGACTTTGGTATACTTGAACAATTATATATCCATTACTGTTAATTCTCCATTTTATACCTATGGCTCACATTTTAATTAATTTACATTTACCATTCAGCCATTTTCATTGTTATTTTGCCAACAGTATTTTTAATCTATATTATAGAGCACAGACTGAAATCCTTAAAATTAGGTTTGAATATGTTTTCAAATTTAGAGAACATTTTTTTATGACTTTAGCTTTTAAATGGATTTAGTAATACCTTGGTATGTTTGTTATGTGAAGGCTTAAATAAACTTCAAGGGTGAAGTATCTAAAGCAGTAGCTCACAGTGGAAACTAAATAGGTACAAAATATTACTATAATCACCATCGCTTTCATCATATTTGCATTGTTTCATAGAATAAAGACCAACTGATCTTTGTAGCTAAACAACACCATGTTTATGGTTTATTTAATCTATAGTTTCTTATTACAAACCATATTAACTAGGTACACATCTAATAGGAGCATTTAGCACTGAGCATATTTCCTATGACTTACAATTTTCCTGTTTTTCCCTTTCTATTTAGGTTACCTACATCTCATACTTGCTTTAATGTCCTTTTACTTCCGGAATATTCAAGCAAAGAAAAACTTAAAGAGAGATTGTTGAAGGCCATCACATATGCCAAGGGATTTGGCATGCTGTAAACAAACAAGCAAATGAAAGAAAAAGAAAAAAGTTTAAAAACTTAATAAATATAATAAGAGGGATAATTTGGTGGTGATAGTGTCCCAGTACAAAAGGCTGTAAGATAGTGAACCACAGTAGTCATCTATGTCTGTGCCTCCCTTCTTCATTGGGGACATTGTGGGCTGGAACAGCAGATTTCAGCTACATATATGAACAAATCCTTTATTATTATAATTATTTTTTTGCGTGAAAGTGTTACATATTCTTTCACTTGTATGTACAGAGAGGTTTTTCTGAATATTTATTTTAAGGGTTAAATCACTTTTGCTTGTGTTTATTACTGCTTGAGGTTGAGCCTTTTTGAATATTTAAAATATATTTACCAACAAAACTACTCTCGCAAGGAAAACATTGCCACCATTTGTAGACCATGTAATCTTCAAGGATGTGCTATTTTTTTTAATAGTCCCTGTATTTAACTCAAATCAGGAACTTTTTTTTTTTTCTAACAATTTGCTTTTGAAACTTGAAGTCTCGGAAACAGTGTGGTGCAAGTACTGCTGTTCTAGCCCCAAAGAATTTTTCTGTACAAAATTTTGAGAATCAATAAAGATGGAAGGGAGAATTTGGAATGTTTGAACCACAGCCCTCAGAATTTACTTTAGTAACAGCACAACAAATTAAAACAACTCATGCCACAGTATGTTGTCTTCATGTGTCTTGTAATGAACTCTTTCAGTAGCCAATCTTCTTAGTATATGAAAGGACAGGGATTTTTTTGTTGTTATTTTTGATGTTTTTGGTGTTTTAAGTTTACTGGGGAAAGTGCATTTGGCCAAATGATAGGGTAGTCAAGCCTATTGAAACAGAATTAGAAAGTTTGTTGTATAAATAAGCATGTAAAAGTGCACTTAAAATGAATCTTTATTATAACCTAGATTTTAAATAGACAATCCAAAGTCTCCCCTTCTGTTGCCATCATCTTGTTTAATCAACTATTTTTCAAGGCACTCGATCAGTGTTGCAGCATAACAGAAAGGATGGCTACTGTGCCTTGTGTTACTTAGTCATACAGTAAACAGGCCTGGAAATGAATGGAAACTAGTTCTCCTGAGAATTACATTGTATATCTCCCAAATTAAATTTTACTTCAAAAGTATTAAAGATTACATGTCCTATAGAAAAGTACAAATAGGCTTAAATTACTGGATATTTCATGTAGTTTTCCATCTCTAGTCTTCTATGTCTGTGATGTTAATTTCTTTTGTTGCATAACAAAATAAAAGAATTATGTATTTTTAACTAAGGAGAGGCATACTGGTATATCATTTTACTACAAGCTACACAGCTAACATGTTGAGCTTGTGCCTTGATTGTTTTAAAAACTAGTGCAAATCAATCTGATGTTTTAAATTGGCAGGGGAAAATGTAGCTTTCAGATCATTGGAAGGGGGGGAAGGATGTCTTTCAGGATTATTTTCATTCTTGTAGTAGTTTAGATAGAAGTATTATTTACTGTAATGCTAAATAAAACAGTGGCTTAAAAAACAAACTATAATGGGAAGAAAAGAACACCGTGCGTTCCATATTGTGATAAGGTAATGTGGGTTTTTTTTCTGGGCTAGCCTTTAGAACACTGTTGTGGTTTGTATGCTACCTTGATTGTAGGACCCCTAAATGTGACTATAGTCATCTTAAAGGGTATCTCATCCACTGTGCTTCTTATGTATTATGAAAGTGATAAGAAGACAAATGAAGTGGGTATATTTTATAAAATAAATTCATGAAGAGATTTGTGTTCTTCAGTTCTCAAGTTTATTACTCTTACAGTATTGAAGTAGTCGTGATACTGTATCTGTGTGAAAGTATTTAAGTGATACTATCAATTATCAGACAGAAGTAACATCAGTATATTTAATAGAAAGTGAAAAAAAAAATCCCTACAAAGTTTTAAGAGGTAAAAATACACTCACTTGCTTCCTAATCAATTTTTCTTGTCATGTTGCCACATTTTATGGCCGCCTTTTCATTATTGCTTTATTAGATTGTTATGGAATAATGTCTTATGAGTAAAAGAATGTCTTTTAGTATTGTAGAACATACCAAATTTACAAAGCACACCCTGCAGCGAAACTTCTCTGGATGCTTGGCAGCTGCAGCAAATGAATTGAGTGTCTGATTGTATATATTGTGGTCTACAGTTAATAATGCGATCAAATTCAATTATAATAACCTTAGCTATGTTTGAAAATCCATCCCTGTGTAGGAAGGTATATAACAAAAGAAACCTGTAAATGAGATTTCAGAGAACTTGTTCATGTTACCATGTGGCACATGTATTACTAGGCAGCATCATTTCCTGTTTCTATGGCTATGCTGAAACTTCAACCTCTTACAAAGAATTTTTTTTTTTTTTTAAAGAATCCACATAATCTGGAGAAAGAAGTGTTTTACTGAGTCTACTCGTGTAATCTTCATCCCTTTAATTGCTTGTTCTTAAGTCTGTCTTTATCCTTTCTACCCTTCCCAGGCCTACCAGAGTAAATTAATAATAATAATAACTTCCACTTGCTTTTTCTCTTTTCTCTTATTCAGTGTCAGAGTATAAAACAACTCAGTGTTGGTGGAGAAGATGTTTACACAGTAGAGTCAGAGGTCATTTTTTCCTTTCAAATCATTAAACTGCCTTGGATAAGTTACAAGAAGGTTTAAGTGCATGTATGTACTGGATTTCATTTTGTAAAAATAGCACTAATCCAGTAATATTTCACTGAAAGTATCCTTTGCAGTGATACCAAGTCTCCTATTTGCCAGAACAAAGAACTATTGTTTTTAGCACTTGGTAGCCCTAAACAGTAGAGCTACTGCTTCCTGAACTGCCAACTTTCCCATCCCAATCCATCTATACCTCGTGTGGACACTCTTCTGATTGTACTTACATGTACAGAATGTCTGAACATTCTGGTCAACCCCAGTAGTTCTCAAAGATTTTCTCTAATTATTTATCTTACCAGACCTGTATTTCCAGGATGTCTTTCTGGTACCTCAAAGTCAATACAGTACAGAACAGTACCTGTAGTTCTTAAACCTCCTAGCCATTTCTTGTTGCTTCCTTTATAACTGTCAACTTGGGGGACTGGAGACGTGGATTAGTAGGTAAAGGTAATCATTATACAAAAGTTGATGACCTGAATACTCTCCCCAGACTTCATATAAACATGGAAGGAATGAAAACTCCACAAGGTTGTCCTCTGACCTTACCACATATGCCATGGCTTTTGTTGTCTCCAACGCTTGCACAGTTTATGCATATAATTATTTTTAAGGTTTCATCTTTATCATAGTTATGAATTCTCTCATCCCTTACATTGTTACACATTGTCAGTTATTTTCTCTCAAGCATATTCTGTTAACTTTATTTTACCTGGGTTATCTCCCCAACTCTTAGCTACTTCTAATTCCTTTTATTCTCCTAAAGCATAGTTTATTTTTTTTCTTGTTTAAAATGATTACTTCCCCTTTGAATAAAACTACTGCCCTGTACAGATGGATTACTGCATAATTTTCTAGTGTCTCCTCTATATCCCTACTCGACATCCCTTTCCTTAGGCTTACTTTGTATAACTCAAATATTCTTCAAGTTGGAAATTTTAAAAGTATCATGCTCATGAAGACTTCTGTTAGCTCTAGTATGCTTCCATAGTATAATAGTAGCCTGCGTATTCATGGTGCACAGCCTGATGGGCCACATTTATTGGAACAGTGTGTATTTATGTGTGTGTGTGTGTGTGTGTGTGTACACACACACACACACACACACACACACACACACATTTCCTGAAGAGATTTTCTGGAATCACAGAATCATATCAGCCAACTGAAAAGGAGGTCAGAGAATTTGAAAAGACTAATTGAAAGCAAGATGTTTTTGTAACTCTACATTCTGTCTTCTGGTACACTCTGGCAATCACGAGCCACCTTTATGCCCCTCACACTCTTCCCCTTAGTCTAGCAAAGATGGCAGCTGGTACATTAAATCATTCTGCTTTTTCTAATACCCCAGATTGTCATGAAACAATCCTTCAGATGCTGTTCTCCGTAAATGTATATGAGTCAAATTTACATTGCAAGTCAAAATCCTGTAAATTCTGATGAGAAGTTTCAGTGACTATCAAGTACTGTGCATGGTCCTGCATTTTCCCAAAATAGGTCAGTCACTGTAACGTGAGAGGTTATACACCTTCCCAGAGCTCATACAGCCAGGAAAAAGGATGACTGGTGGTATGGGTAGGCCCACATGACCGCATAAAATTTGTCATCTTACACTTGAAAAAAAAAATCAAATATCAAATTAAGATTCTTAGGCTGACATGCATGGGACCTGGGCTTAATATCCAGATTATTTTCCATTCCTCAGAAATTTATAGGAAATGATGTGGAATGTATTTGAAAATAGTACACATTGGATGATGTTATAGCCTTCAGTCAGATGACTCTGAATTTTAGTTTTGGCCCAATAATTCCTTTGATGTGAATTATGCCCACTCCTACCTTATCTCTGGTTGTGTGGTTTCAATGAAATGACCATGGAGATGGTAGATAACATTTTGGAAAATATCCTGAGAGCAGTTCTCCCAACATTTGCTTGTTAACTAAAAGAAAAATACCAGGATATTGGAGATGTCTGTAATAAGGACATTTGGAAAAGTTGACCTTATTTCATCAACCTTTAAGTGGAAGAGATATGCTTTCCCTCATCTTTGAGATAAAATTCATATAGTATAAAAGTCACCATTTTAAAAAGTAAAATTTGTTATATTCACAAAGTTGTGAAATTGTCTTTATCTAATTCTAGAGCATTTTCATCACTGTTAAAGTTTTCTGTACCTATTAGGAGTGACTGTTCATAAGTCCAGCCCCTGACAACTACTCATCTACTTATGCCTATGAATTTTCCTATTTTGGACATTTTATGTTAACGAACTCATACAATATGTGGCTTTTTTTGTCTTGTTTACTCACTGTCTGTCCCCAGAATAATGAGTTCAAAGTGCATCTCTGTTGTAGCATGTATTGGTACTGTTTTTTGTGACGGAATATTGTCATTGTATTGATATGCTGTTTTGTTTTGTTTTCATTGGGTTGTGGAGACTTGTGTTGCTTCTGCTTTTTGCATATTATGAATATTGCAACTATGAATACTTTGTGTACATGTTAAGTCTTCATTTCTCTTCTGTCTTGTAAGCATCTTATGGTTTTAGTTCCTAAATTCATGACTTTGATCCATTTTTGCATGTGGTGCATTGTGGGATCTACTTCCATTCTTTAGTATGTGGATATCTAGTAGAACAAACACTAATTTCTTACAAAGAATAATAATTTCTTTATGGCTTTGCATCCTTGTCAAAAAGAAACACAGATGACCATAAATATGGCTCATTTTGGACTCTTCAACCTTATTCCACTGTCTTATGTATCTCCTTATGCCAGTACCACACTGTTTTAATTACTGTAATTCTATAATTTTTGAATTTAGGATGTGTGAGTCCTCTAACTTTGTTCTACATCAAGATCATTTATAGGGTCCCTTGCATTCCACATGGATTTTAGGATTCATCTGTTAAATTCTGCAAAGCAGGCACCTGAGATTTTGATAGTTTTTGTGTTGAATCGATACATCAGATTGAAGTATGTTGGTACTTTAACAGTATTAAATTTTTTAATTCATAAACATGGAGTGTCTTTCCATTTATTTAGGTCTGTTTTTTTTTTAATGCTGTTTTATAGATTTAAGTGTATACATCTTGACTCTTCAGATTAAATATTTTTCAAAGATGTTCTTCTTGATGCTATTACAAACATTTTTTTCTATTTTTTTGGATTATTCATTGCTAGCATCTAGAAAGAACAGATTTTTGTGTATTGACTTTGTATACTTAGCTATTTTAAGCTGATTCTGTTTTATTTACTATTACCATTATTTGTATACAAGATTGTGAATCTGTGAATATAAATACCTTTATTTCCTTTCCACTCTGGATTCTTTTTATTTGATTTTTCTGCCTAAGTGCCCTAGCTAGCATATCCAGTATAATATTAAATAGAAGTGGCAAGAGTAGACATCTTTTTCTTGTTCCTGATTTTACGGTGAAAGCCTTATGTCTTTCACCATTAAATATGATGTTAGCTGTGGGTTTTTCATAGATGCTGCAAATAGAGGAAATTTCGTCTATTCCTACTTTACTGAATGTTTTTTTATGAAAAAAAAGGGGGGGTATTGAATTTTGTCAAATGCTTATGTATCTATTAAGGTTGTCATGTAGTTTCTGTCCTTGATTCTATTGATATGTTGTATTACATTGATAGATTTTTGTATATTGAACGAACCTTGCATTTCCTGGAATAACCCCACTTGTCTATGCTACATAAACCATTTTCTATGCTGCTGGATGTGGTTTGATAGTATTTTGTTTAGCACTTTGCATTTATATTCATAAAAGATACTGGTCCGTAGATTTCTTGTTATTGGTCTCAAAATATGCCAGGAACTTTGCAACTTTACAGTCATATACTTTGAAACTTACTCATGGTCTTTAGATTATAGGTGACAAAAAAAGTAGCAATTGACTCTTGCAAGGATTCCAAGGTAAGATATGCCTAAAGTGGCTTTTGGCAGCAGAATAAAGTACAGTTAACACCAGGGGAGAGTTTTCACGAGTCATACATCTATCATTGTTATTAGAAATAAACCATCAGCTGATTTGAAAAATAACCTACATAAATTACCTTTTTTATTAAGCCAGACACCTAGAAGGTGAGTGTTGTCAGTAAAGAAGCGTTCAGGATAAGAAACATTGGGAGCCAAGCAATTTTGATTGCCAAGAAGGTAAATTCTTGAAAGTTATTAACACACCACTCCCTACCACCATTTGTCATAATCCTAACAGTGATAAATAAGACAATATCCTTTCTCTGATTCCCTGTGTGCAATAGTACCTAAGTAGCTGTTAAATCTGAAGAACCACAGTTTGTGGGGGTTTGTTAGGTTGCTATAGATCACACATTCAGGCTTTACGTCACCAAAGGAGGGACTGAGCAGGAAGAAGACTTAAGTATTCAATTAAGAGTTGGTCATTTAACATTTCACTTCTGTGGGCTGTTTGGTGCTCCTTAAGTGAATTATTTGTTGCCTGAATATGACCAGAAAAGTTTCGAAGCTTGAAATTTGATCACCAGAAAAATTCAGAAACCAGGTTTTAAAATAAAAGGCTTGTTCTTCATTCCAGCAACACTACTCATTTGACCTATGCAAAGGATTTAAGAAATGTGGATTAATACCTATGATGAAGAAAGATCTCCATGGTAAAGATTTTAAAACTTGCTTTTATCCTAATCTAACAGAAGTTTGAATTTTTCATAAACATTTTTCAGATATTATTGGTGTTTGCTGTTCTCAAACACCAATAATAAACACTGTTTGCTAGATGCTTCAGATTGATTCAGAGCTGCTTTCCTCAACTAAGGTGTCCTACATAGAAAGGATCTAATTGGAATATATATGCAAAGCACAGCAGTTTTATGTATAAATGAACATTTTGGACTGAGACTTTGTGTCCCAAAACTATGATATGTGATAAAGGATTAGGCATATAATAGTAAGACAAGATGAGCATTTTAACATCTGGAATATGGGGGCTTGGTAGCAGCAGGATAGGATTGGACAGCTATTTAGATTATGGAGGTCCTTGTAGACTGGATTTTTACAGATTTTAAGAGGCAAAGACAAAATTCATACTTCTATTACCATATGAACTAGGAAAAACCTAAGTGTTTATATAGTCTTTATATTTCAAGAAAGATATAGTATGATAAAAGAGAAGGGATAGTGGATGGGATAGAGAAGACTCAAAAGAACAGATTCCACAAATTTGATTTGGGGGAAGGAGGAATAATGGTGCTGTTGGGTTTTCACTGGGACAGATTGGGTTGAGGGATCATAGTACGCCAAAATACATTCTTTGTGAAGTGTCTGGTATTACTCAAGGGGACACATCCCAAATCAATAAAGAGAAGTCTTTGAAGAAGGTGAAAATGTGTGCCTCCATCATGGCAGTAATACTTATTTTTTTTCTAGAATAATTATCACCAGGGAATAATAATAAAAGGCAGAGAAAAGACTAAGCACAAAGTCCATGAAAGTACTATCATTTTAGAGTTACACAAAGAACCCAATGTAATGGAAAATGAAAAAAAGTAAATGGTTTTATTGGTTTGCTTGACTTTGTGTTCTACTCAGTATATCAAGTTTCTTAAGGTTAGCAACTTTGTTTTATTTGTAACTATGCTTTAGGAATCTATATCAAAATGTGAATATTCTTTTTGGAACCATTTAATAGCAAACAGTCTTAGAGTCTCATTTCCATCCTAGTTCCTACAATCTCCATACAACTCACGGAACGCCTTCTAATCTCAACGTGTTGCTTTTAGATACCCAAACATACTTACTGTATGAAATCCTTAGCCAAGTGAAAATATTTCAAATAGTTGAAATATTATCTCTAAAATAATTGTCATTAGTTATCCTTTTGGGACCCATTATGGTGCCTCCTAGTACTGTTTGACCCTTCTCAGTGAATCCCAAAGAGCAGGTAAGTTTGTGTGTGTGTGTGTGTGTGTGTGTGTGTTTGTGTGTTTGTGTGTTTGGGAGGGTGGGGGCCACTTAGAAGATTGAGAGAGAACAAGTAGGTCCTCATATAAACTGGAAAAGTACTTTTCTGAGCTATATCCCCATCCCCTACAATTTATTTCTTGATTCAAATGAAAGATTGGGCAGGAAGTGTGTTTCAAGATAATATTGTGCAGAGGGATTCTAGTTTGTAACTAGATGATGTACATGTGGGTAACAGAAGGGTGGCTATTCTGTAACTGTATTTCAGAACTTTTCTTTGTGTTTGTATCTCTTACCTACTCCCACTGAGAACATCAAATATGATTTAGGACCAATATAGTTTTACATATGTTTCTCCAAATGTATATCAGAGTTCTTACAAGTCATCTGTATTTGGGTATATTTGTTATTTGCTTAGTTTTTCATTGATCTGTACTAGAGTGGGAATGGTTTGAGTTTTTTTTTTTTTCACTTTTCTTTATGTTTTTAGGCCCAAGGCCCAGCTTGTAATACATATTTGTTGAATGAATATATGAATGAAATGACTGCAAAAACAAAGGGCCTGGTGAGCCAACTTGGTAATTTCTTCAAAACTACCAGTAAATAGGAAAACCCATTACAAAACTTGTTCCTGTATATGAAGAGCCAGCCTGAATGCAGCTCTACTAGCTTTCAGTCATTTCTCTTATATCTTCTTCCCACTGTAGAAGAATAACACAATCCTATACTGGTCTTGTGAGCGCACCTGCTTTGGCAAAGCAACAGAAGAAAAAACAGCTTGTTTTTCTTTTATTCCTTTGAAGATAGTGGGTAAATCCATCATGTTTTTGTACATGACTTTAAACCATCCATTTATTAGTATGCTACTCTTACTTGTCCAGGTCCTCAAATTGTATTTGTAATCCCATTTTTTATCCAAAAGTATGTTTTTGCTTTTATTCTATAACTTCTTTGCTTTTTTTGTTCTATATAACAGATTCCTAAGGGAAAATAATAAAATGAAAATAACCCATTAAAAATTGTCATGTAAACAGTACTTTAGGGGACGTGCTTCCTTTGCCTATAGTTAGGTGTCCCTTTAGTTTATAGTAACACTAAGCCTGAGGTTATTTGGTGATGAGCTTTAGTGGTGTGAATTTCACTTTTTTCTGTTATAGGTCATATGGAAATTACACAGTAGTGGTCAACAAAATCCTAACATTTTCATTTAAGTGTTAAATATTACACACACACACACACACACACACACACACACACACAAATAACAGTTTCAAGGAATAGGATCTTAAATGCTGATCCTTCATTAGAGAGAAAAAGACTATTATTTTAGTTTATACAGGATAGCTTTCCAAAATTTGTTTTGGGATAACTAACTTGATTGTGGATGCTAAAAGTAACCCAATAGGTTAGACTGCTTACCCTTTATTTTAGGGTATTCAAGACCCCAACCTATAAATCATTTTTGCCAAAGATTACTTTAGCCATTGTATACATATACATACAGCTAGAAACTACAGCCTCCACTTAACACACAGTGATCATCCCACCAGAGTATCCTGGTTTAAACAGCTTACTTTATGAGGCACGGTCTTGAATGTGAGGAGGTTGACTTGGTGTGGGGAGAGAGGAAGCTATTGTGTAGTTATTTTAAAAAAAATTTTTACCCTAGAAAAGGTTTAAAATTTATAACTAGCACCTCAAGCTGATTAAAAAAAAAAAAAAGCATTTCTTAAATCAATATCTTGAGAGAGTAAGAGAAGTATTGCGGAAAAAAAAATGATTCCTGAAATCATGTCTTCTCATATATTTCTCCTTGTAAACTTAGTTTACTCTAAAGATGAAACTTGGTATAGAATGTTCAAGGGTGCCCTCATCCCCATTTGACCTTAACTTTGTTGTATATTCTCACTGTTTTTCTTAATTGTGTCTATCTGAATGATTACAGTGCTGATCATGATCTGAGTCAGCTTTCTTACTGTTAAATCTTGCCTTGATTGCTGTAATTTTGTAAGTGAAAGTTCCCTTGCATATCTGCTAATTTCAGTAGCAGTCGTCAGGGCAGGAATAAGATATTTTATTTATGTAATTATTGCACAAATGCCAAATATTTCTGGGAAGGATAAAAGCACTACTTTCACTCTACTGATTACTATTTTTCTGGTCTTTTGCAGCATTGTATCCTAAATAATGTGGTACATAGTGCTCTCTTACATTTTTTCCTTAGAGGGTGCTCATAAAACATGAGTGCTTTAGGAGGCTTTTGAGTCCCTATACCAGATTCTTAGTTCCATGAAGTCCTGGTTTCAGAAGTCTTGGATCTGAGTTAGCAGTGCTGGATCTATTTGTATGCATGCATGCATTTTCTAGGCCTCAAGTGTTCTATGCTTTGACTTTTGTCTTTTTGGAGTTCTCCATACTTTCTCCAAGGGCTTGTTTAAAAAGCCTGTTGCTGTTTTTAATCACATTTTTAAAATAGTTTTCTGTTTGGGGGAAGGGTGGAGATGAGGGTCAGAGAGCACCTTGGAGTTGTTTCTGTCTTAACACAATCTAGGTCCCAGGGATCATGCTTGGTGCTGGCCTTTACCCACTAGGCTTCAAACTTGTGTTTTTGCTTCCTGCCAGTGGTTCTGTATGGTTCTGTATGGCTAAAAGTGTGTGTGTGTGTGTGTGTGTGTGTATACTTTATGTAATTTAATGTAAACATAATATGATTTCCTGTGGCATTTTCAAATCTCCATAATGTTATTTATCCCTTCTTTCTTCCTCTTAGAGCTTCTGTACTTGGTCTCAAACACAATGAGAACAAGGCTGACTGTTTCTGTTATGTCATCCCAAGTCCTACACTGCTGCATCTGTTTTGAGAAATGTGTGTATTATGTGACACCAGCTGTTTTGTAATTCAAGTTTCTTGATAAGATTTGTCAATGGCTGTCTTTTCTAATAGCTAAGATCTTTATGGGCCAATATGTTGCTTTCCTTTTTAACATAATTGTAACTAGATGTTAGCTCTTGCCAATACTCCCTATAAATAGGAACCTGCAGTTAATTTTTATAAGTACCTAAGAGCAATATCTGACCAAAATCCAAATTAAGTTCTAATGCCTTAAGAGCTGAGCTGAGTTTAAGAAAATTAGTGTATCAGCATCTTACTAAGGTGACTACATGCTTTCAGGCATTTGTTGAGTTTTAGATATATCAGACTCTAAGATTTGGATAGTTACTTGTTTTCAAAAGTGCTATTAGGAATACTTTTAACACAATTTCAAACACTTATATGAAGCAATTAACTCACTAAGAAGCCTTCTAGCATTCTGCCCACCTTCCTTAGGTACCCCTTTTCCAGGCTCACCTCCATTGCCCTGTCCCTACACTGTAGTAGACAGAAAAAGAAAATCTCAGATTGCAATGAGGACAGTGAATTGCCTTCTGTTTTGGCATTTCTATTTTTCCCTTCTAATTTCTGGGACAATACATTTTTTTTTAAATTTGTGTTTTGAGCAGACCTTGTTCTGAACCCTAAAACAAATCTTAGTACAGCTATTGGGTTGCTGATTTAGTTCACTGATATAGTGCTTACCTAGCATGCACAAGGCCCTTAAAACAATAGTTATGGGAAAATCATAGTCCCCTTTGGAAATATAAAAAACTTGGAAAAGTAACCTTTTGGGAGCTCTAGAAAGCAAAACTCACATGTAAGATGATTTTATGATTTTACTTGTATTTGTACCCAAACATCCCTAAGAGTCAGTATTTCTAAGGGCTGCTTAAAGGAATACTTTCTGTCTCAGCTATGTCAGAGCATAGAGAGGTTAGTGTGGTGTGACTGGTTAGTAAAGTAGTGGTGCTACTACAGACCCAGAAAAACCTTGGGAAAGACATCAGATTAACTTTTTATATAGGACCACTGAGAAAATTACACATAGGCTTAGGAAAAAGAATCATGCCCAAAAAAATACATGAGAACACTTAACTTCATATGGAAAAAAAAACAACAACAAAAACAATCAATAAAACAATCCTTACACAATAAAAGCATCTAGGGGTTTTACCATCCCTGATTTCAAGCTGTGCTGTAGAGCAATGGTAATAAAAACTACATGGTACTGGCATAAAAGTTGACATATTGATCAATGGAGTCAAAGAACCAGAGGTAAATGCACACATCTATGGACACTGGATTTTTGACAAAGGCCAAAATTATACAATGGAACAAAGAAAGCATCTTTAACAAATGGTGCTGGTCTAACAGCATGTCTGTATGTAGAAGAATGGAAATAGATACATAGTTGTCACTGCACAAAACTGAAGAAGTCAAAGTTGATGAAAGTTCTAAACATAAAACCAGATACAGTAAATCCGATAAAAGAGGAAGTAGGGAATAACCTTGAATGCATTGGCACAGGGGACAACTTCCTGGAGAGAACACCAACAGCTCAGGCACTGAGATAAACAATGAGTGGGACTTCATGAAACTGAAAAGCCTCTGTATGGCAAAAGACACCGTCATTAGCATAAAATGGCAACCTACAGAATGGGCAAAGATTTTACCAATTCCATATCTGACAGAGGGCTGACATACAAACTATATGAACAATTCAAGAAACTGGACATGAACAAACCAAATAATCCAAAGTGGTGTACAGTTCTAAACTGAGAATTTTCAACAGAGGAATCTCTAACTATCAAGAAGCACTTAAAATTTTTTCAGCATCCTTAGTCATCAGTGAAATGCAAATCAAATAACTCTGAGAGTCTGTCTTAACACCATTCAGAATGGCTAAGATCAAAAACTCAAGTGACAATATAGTCTAGCAAGATTGTAGAGAAAGGGGAACACTCCTCCATTACTGGTGGGAGTACAAACTTGTACAACTACTGTGGAAATCAATCTGACAGCTTCTCAGAAAATTGAGAATAGTTCTAATTCAAGACCCAGCTGTACACTCTTGGGCATATACTCAAAAGATGCTCAACCATACCACAAGGACACTTGTTCAACTATGTTCACAGCAGCCTTATTCATAACAGCCAGAAACTGGAAAAAATCTAGATGTCCCTCAACCATAGAATAGATTTTTAAAAAATACACTTGCACAATGGTGTATTACTTGGCCATTTTAAAGAATGACAAGAAATTTTCAGGAAAATAGATGGAACTAGAAAAGATCATTCTGAATGAGGTAACATAGACCCAGAAAGGCAAACATGGTATATGCTCAACTTATAAATGGATATTAAGAAGTACAGGATAACCATGATACAAGCCACAGACCCAAAGAAGCTAAGTAACAAGGAGGACCCAAGAGGGGATGCTTGTTTGCTTGAAGCAATACACACTCAGCCCAAATCAAATTAAACTAAACATAAAATTCAGTGCTGTGCTGTAAGATATGTCAGTCCTCCCTATTAATGAGTCCACTTTTTAAGACCACATTCTAGGCAAAATGCAGTAAATGTAGCCTAAAACAAAAAAAACCTATATATTGATTTTGAATAAGTAGTTATGGACAATTATTTTGAAGAATATCTGCATGATTCAGAATCCATGATGCCCTTTTAGGGTGGAGAATGGCAAAAAAGTAACCTCAGAGCAAAGTCTAGTATGAACTTGCTCTCATTCACATTCCATTGCCAGCATAGACACTGAATGCTGTAGCACTGAATATGCAGAACTCTAACCTTCTTTGTGACTCATTAGGTACTAAGGGAACTGGCGTGAGTGACTGTTACAAAAAGTCTATAATATGGTGCATATGAGCTGAGTATCCCTTACCAGATTCCAGTAAGGCTTTCATAATGCTTACAATGGTTTCACAGAAAGTTGGGTTTTAGTGCACCATTTTGTCCATCCTCAATTAGCTGGAGGAAAATGAAACAAAACAATCAACAACAAAACAGAGAGCTGAAGGATGGTACTAGCTCCTAGAAATTCTCAAGTGATGTTTTAAAGATTTTATCCGGTCTTTCATTATGTTGCTAACATTTTTACTCTTTCTGTAGAAGTTCCTGGAAATTCCCATATCTCCCTTGATAGGATAAAAGCTTTTTACATTAACTTCAATTTTGTGGAATGGGAAGGAAACCAAAATTTTGCCATGGTAGAGTCTCCTGGTAAAAATCCAGCATTATGCTCTGGTTCATCCCACTGAGATCACATATGCAGGCCACGAAAACCATGGGAAGGAGAATAGACCAATAAGGTTGGCAATATAGATATTATATATATTAAATATATATATTTGACAAAGATGCCAAAACCATACAATGGAAAAAAGATAACATATTCAACAAATGGTACTGGTCTAACTTTATGTCTTCATGTAGAAAAATGCAAATAGATCCATACTTGTCACCCTGCACAAAACTAAAACCCAAGTGGTTAAAAGACCTCAATATAAAAATGGACACACTAAACCTGTTAGAAGACATGTGGGCACAGGAGACAACTTCCTGAACAGAACACCAAAGCACAGGCTCTGAGATCAACAATCAATAAGTGGGAGCTCATGAAACTGAAAAAGTTCTGTAAAGCAAAGGACACTGTCATCAGAACAAAACAACAGCCTACAGATTGGGAAAGGATTTTCACCAACCCTATATCTGACAGAGGGCTAAAATCCAGAATTTATAAAGAATTCAAGAAGTTAAACAGCAACAAATCAAGTAACCCAATTAACCCTAAGGGGGGAGCAGCCTTACCAGGCCACAGAGGAAGACAATGCAGCTCCTCCTGATGAGACCTAATAGACTAGGATCAGAAGGAAGGAAAAGAAGACCTCCCCTATCAGTGGACTTGGGGAGGGGCAACTGTGGAGAAGGGGGAAGAAGGGAGAGATTGAGAGGGGAGAAGGGAGGGAGCTACAGGGGGGGATACAAAGTGAATAAAGTGTAATTAACCATTTTTTTTTAAATGGGGTACAGAGCTAAGCAAAGAATTCTCAATAGAGGAACATTGAATGTCAGGGTAACACTTAAAGAAATGCTCAGCATCCATAGTCATCAGGGAAATGCAAATCAAAATGACCCTGAGATTTCACCTTGCACCCATCAGAATGTCTAAGATCAAAAACTCAAGTGACAACCCATGCTGGAGAGGATGTGGCTAAAGAGGAACCCTCCTTCATTGCTGGTGGGAATGTAAACTGGTACAACCACTTTGGAGATCAATCTGGCTTTTTCTCAGACAATTAGGAATAGTGCTACCTCAAGACCCAGCTATACCACTCCCAGGCATTTATCCAAAAGATGTTCAAGTACATAACAAGGACATTTGCACAACCGTGTTTGCAGCAGCTTAATTTGTAATAGCCAGAAGCTGGACACAAGCCAGATGTCCCTCAGTTGAATGGATACAGACAATGGAATACTACTCAGAATTAAAAACAAGGAAATCATGAAATTTGCAGGCAAATGGTGGGATCTAGAAAAGATCATCCTGAGTGAGGTATCCCAGAAAGACATACATGTTATATACTCACTTATAAGTGAATATTAGACATAGGATAAATATACTAAAACCCGTAAACCTAAGGAAGCTAATCAAGAAGGAAGACCCTGAGTAAGATGCTCAATCTTCATTCAGAAAGGCAAATGGTATGGAGGACATTTTAAGAGAGAAAACAGGGAACAGGACAGGAGCCTATCACAGAGGGCCTCTGACATAATTGTCATTTTGTGACACACACACACACACACACACACACACACACACACACACACACACACCAAAATAAAACAAAGCAGGAAGATGTTGAAAACAAGACATAAACAGTATATAAGAATCCCCTGATAAATGCAGTATATGTCTCAACAGACACATCATGCCTTGAAGTAAGATGGTATTTAAACTGCTAAAGAAGAGTTTCACTTCTCACTGTTTTGATAAATACTTGAACAATTTTAAAAGAGGAAATATACATTTTGGCTCATGGTATTGGTGGTTTCAGTCCATGATCTACTGCTTCCATTGCTTTTGTTTATTACAGTGCAGAACACCATAGCAGAAGCATGATAAATGAAGCAAGACTGTTCACCTCATAGTGGCCACCTACAGACCACAACCCTGGTGAACTACTTGTTTCACCTACCATTCTACAATAATGCCTTCAGATTAATTTACTCATTAGGTTTAATCCACTAATTAGTTCAGAGTTTCTCTGTTCCAGCCACGCCTAAATGAATCCATATTCAGACTATTACATGGAGGGAGAATGCTGCCAAGTAAGGATTACTATGCTTAACATAGCAGTCCTGAGAAACAAAACAGAGACTTTCCAGACCACCCCTTCCTCTTAACAGCTAAGGTGATAAAAGTAGCATGTCTTACTCAAAATGTTAAATAGGCAGAGTCTTTGTCTCAGTAATAGAGTGCTTACCTAAGATGCATTAAACCCTGATACAAAGTTCAGAGTTAGAATGCTTGTTTAGAATGTGTATGGCCTTGTATATGATTCTCAACTTTGCCAAGATTAAAAATTATAAATCTGAAAGTAAAAGGCTTGCTGACACATTAAGTATGAATATCAAAGTAAAAAAAAAAAAGTTTCTTTGTTTGAGACATGGTCCACTATGTATTCATGACTCATCTAGAATTTGCCACGTAGAGCAGGCAAACCTCCAACTCTGATCTATTAGCTTTTGGATCCCAAGTCCTGGAATTAAAGGTGGGTGCCAGCATAACTGGCCAAAGCTAGCCTAATAAATACAATAACTTTAAGTAATAGGTATTTTGTAGTCCTTTAAAATGTGACATGAACTTTCAAAGGGAGGCAAGGGAAAATGAGATCTAGATAGACAGACAGATGGAAAGATAGGAAGATATATAGAAATAAAGATAGATAGATAGATAGATAGATAGATAGATAGATAGATAGATAGA